>NC_056735.1:741742196-742042196 GCF_019279795.1 Protopterus annectens | reverse complement strand
GAACTACATTAAGGTTAGTCCTAACAAATGTATGCATACCCCATTTATATTTAACTGCAGGGTACTTGAGTTCATTTAACAACATATTAATATCCTTTGCTTATGGCAAATTTAGTATCTGATTACTTTTGGCATGTCAACTTTTCAAGGTTTAATTTCTAGTTTGATGGTTTATTATATTTTTCCATAATGTATAATAACTGGAGGACAGCTTTGGAATGATTTTGGAAACAAAGAAGAAACTAACTCACAGAGTATTCTAATAGCTTGAAATAAAGTTTTGGGGAAACAGAAATGTATCAAGAACATTGAATAGAAAAGGTACATGTACTCAATCAAAGGTTTTACTTGCATCTAATGCAAAAACATTGTGTTGCTTTACATGGTGTGCTCTGTAATACAGGGTCATTTCAAGCATGGTACTGTTATGAAGAATCACTGAAGCCATTGAATAGATCTTAATGTTAAGATTAACCAGAGAAATAGGTCAACAGTATTGTTTTAGGTAGTAGAGGGTCAGAGTTAATTTTTAACATGTTTATTAAATTCTCACGTAAGACAAAGGTAAACTTGCACTTATATCAAAGAAAACAAGCCATGCAAACATGTTCACAGTTACAGATATTATACATCACATACATTCTTTTATATAATTATCATTAATCCAACATCATGTAAGTTCCTCAATTCTTGCCTTCCCTTAAACCTCACTCCTCCTCCAAAACATTATTCTGCATGTATTGTTCCCACAATTTCCATTTTTATGTAAGTTGCTCCTACTCTTTTCTAAAGATCCTATTTCTAGTTCTTTTATCTGTGTTTGCAATATTTACTACTTCAAATGCAGTTGGTTTAGACTTCATTTCCCATTTTCTACTAATTGCTTTTTGGCAGCCATCAGAATTAAACCTAACAAGACCCTATCATGTCTAGGCAATTCAGATCCTGAATCCCAGCTCAAAAATTATTTCCTTAGTTAACGCATTTATTCACCTATCTGACAGAGTACTCTGTAAGGAATTTTTAAAGACTGACATCTTATTACACTCCCAAAACATATGTTCCCAGTTATCTCTTTCTTCCCCATTGCACCTCCAACATTTGCCATCTACAGGAAGAAAAATTCTTAGGAGTTGGCTAGAGCTATAAAATACCTGTGCAAACACTTCCAAGCAAAAATCCTAAATCTTTTAGACATTGTTGCATATTTGGGAATCATACATATGTCCTCTCATTGATTCCTTGTGAATTGCTTATCCAGTCTCTATTCCCAATCTTTTCTAACCTCCTCTGATTGATTACTACAGTTATCATGCAATATTTTATGTTATTTTATATGTCCTACTAATTATTCTTTTTTAGCAGCAGCTTCTATTCTAGATTCAACTAAAATCTCTACCAAAGTGGGCCTTTCACTTTAGGATTCTCAGATCCCTTTTTCTTTGCCTATACTCTGATACCAATCCCCAGTAGGCAAGGTAGTCACTAGCTAGCAGTCTAAATGTCTTGCTGGTCTCTTCCCATTCTATTATCTTTACCTGACAAGCTATTTGTTCCCAATATCTAAGTTCCTTTAAAAGTTTTCTCCAGTAAATTCCAGCCCCCCCTTGCCTATTCTCTGTACCCTTAATTTCAGCCATCCCTATTAGCAGAATCTCCTTTCTCCATTCTTGTGCTGTATTGGTTCTTAGAATACTTTCAACTACTTATTTTATTTTTTAATTTAATATTTTCTATGCCCATTATTATTCTCCAAAAGGATCGTCATCCAGAATCCCACGCTTTCCTTATTTTGCAGTTGCCCCTTACTTCATCATCATCATCATCATCATCATCAATTTCCAATGTGAAATACAACTTTCTTTTTGTGTTTTTATACATACATACATGCATATATATATATATATATATATATATATATATATATATATATATAGATAGATATAGATATATAGATATATTTATATATGTGTATATGTAAATATGTGTGTGAGCCTTAACTGTGTAGCTCTAAAACATTCCTTCAAATCAGGCAATTCTAAACTACCTTGTTCCATTGGAAAGATCATCTTATCCCACTTGACCATTGTCCTGTTTGCCCTCCCAGATAAAGTCCTTCAACTCTTTATTAATTATTCTCTACAACGTCTACTGTGGTTGATAAAAAACATGCCTGACATAAAAGTAAAGGACTAAAAACATTTCACTGCTTATATCTTGCTATCCATATCCAGTTTTTATATTATCTTTTGCTTAGTCTCTTCTCACATACACTTTCCTGCCATAACAGAATCCCTTTTAAGTGTGCCTTGTGGATTTAACTGGAGAATCCCTTTTAACCCATACTCCCAAATACTTCATTTTATCGTGTCCCCATACATATGGGTATTGCTGAACCAATTTTTGTATGTGTACATAGTTTATAGCTAAAGCTTTCATTTTGTCTTCAATAATTTTATATACCAAAAAAGCCTGAAACTATCTCAGAATGTTGCACAACACTGAGATGTCCTTTTCTGGTTTTATCAGGTACAAAACAACATTGTCTGCAAATAAAGCCAACTTTTCTTGATTACCATACCAACTATATCCTTGCATTTCTGAGTCCCTTATTTCCTTTGCCAATGGTTCTAAGTATAATGCAAATAACAAAGGGGAAAGACGATACCAGGCAGAGTTTATTCTGACATTACAAATGTCTTAGAGGGATTTATATATTGACTTACTACTTTATGTATCATATCGTTGTATAGCTTCAACAGAAACAGGGTGATAAGGCATTTTCATTGTTTATAAAAAGCAGTGCAAAACGTTAAGGGTCATGTTGCCTTGCCCATTTTGCCATTTTGAGTTGTGTAATTACAGTCTTAATTTCTTCCAAACAGAAGTCAGCAACTAGTATAGGGAAATCACAATCAGTCATTACAATTCAGTAAAAACATGTTGAGTAACATTCAATGTTTTGCAGAGGTATAGGTAAAATTGTTGGTGCAAACATCCCTTTTGCAGTACTTATTGTAAAATATTTTTAATGTACTCTGACTGGGTATAAAAAGAAGCATCCACTATCACTGAAGAAATATTACTACAGCCATAGTTTAATGTCAGTAAGCTAGCCAGATGTTCAGGCAAAATGTAGGCACAGTCAGCAGATTTAACCCAACTCTGATATTTGAATAACAATAGCTGATGCATGAAGTTGTAGATTTTATAACAGACCCATTTCAAAGTAGATATACATGCCATTTTAAATCAGACTTTCAGTCTCATATTATTATACTTTTAACCTCCTTGAGCAAATAAAACAATATTTTCAAATCATAACAATACCAAGAAAACAATTTTTATTTCTTAGATGCCAGGAAAAGTTGCAAGATGTTAAATGTACTGAATTATTTGATATAAAGAAACCTTGAAGCACTCACCAGCATGAAGATGATGGAACTTTAAGTGATGATCTTGTGCAGGGGGGGCAAAGAGTTCGATGCACCCAGTCAATCATATAAGTAGAGAAAACTTTAAAGGGGCTTGCAACAAGTTTAAAAAGTCCCTTGCACCATATAGTTTGACTTATCACTTGGGTAATCTTGTCTTATATCCTTTATAATAAGACTGTCTCTCCTAGATCTGCTCTCAAGAGAAATAAATGCATCTTCCAAGGAAACAGAACACTTTTATAAATAGTTTCAGTTTTGGAAGCATTCTATCATGCTAGTCTTCTAGACTGAAAATCCTGCTTTTATATGTTGATACTCTTGTTTCAGGATTTTGCAATCATCGTCTTATGTCAGCAGTACCTATTTCCATGCTGCTTACTAAGGTACAGAAAGGTGCCATATATTTCCTTAAAGCAGCTGCAAATAAGGCCACAAGCTCTTGTGAGATAATGGGAAAATCCACTCAACTCATTTTGCTAGCTTGAGGTGTATTAAAAGTATGAAATTATAAGTTACAGAAACTCCCATAATTTATGAATAGATCTCCCTCCCTACCATATGTCCATGTCAGACAGTCCTCCTTTAATTTGTTATCATTATCAACCAGAGAAGAAAGGAGAAGGAGAAGATTCGAACTGCTTGTTTTTCTGTGTCTTCTTGACACTGGTAGCCCCATTGCTTATAAACAAAATTGGTACTTAACATCCAGTTAGTAACAAGATGCACACATATCTTTTCAAATCCTAGTCTACACATATCAAGCACTAAACAGATAGAAAAGTCTAAAAAATTTAGGATCACAGCTTGACCTTAATGCATACCAGTCCAAAGAATGAACCTCATATAGGTTACAACACAGTATGGTTTATTTAACCCTATTTTAAAAAGATGGCTCCACTGAATGGAATACACACCCATCATAAATTAGCTGTAAAGAAAAAAATGTGAAGATGTTGTTGGGAGGATTTTAAAGTAAAGTAGTAGCCAATATCTCTGGGGTGAAGTGGAGTCAAACAGCTTGCAGCCATGACTGTTCAATCTGATACCATTTTGCCAGCTCACCTTTTCTAGTAGTTTTTGTGCTGCTTCACTGGTTTTCTTCTTACTAGCCAAACCTCTTGTTTTCTAATTTCTCATTTTTTTTCAGTCTCATACATAATTTGTTCAGCTAGCTCAGAAGTATTTATTTACTTACTTACTTACTTACTTACTTGCTTACTTATTTGTCTTAGTTGACCAGGAAAGTCCAACTGGTCAAAAGCCCATTTTCATCAGAGGCCCACGGAAAAAGGCTCCACAATGAAATTACATGTAGAACATAAGGTAGCAATAATTTCTGATGCCCATAATTCAAAATAAGTAAACAGAGATTTATATATAATCTTGAACAAAGGTAAACCACAGCGTTAGCAGGAACTAATCACCAAATGAAAAAATCCAAAGGAATATGATGCAAAAACTCCAGCTTTAATCCAAAATAGACAGAAAAACAGACAGAATGAGCGCTTTCGCTATGTAGCTTCTTCAGATCCAATACATACTCAATAAAAGTCTCTGTAATATATACTTCTCTAAGTACACTAATTAAGTACTTAAGCAATCTATTAATTATAGCTTTTAAAAAGACATGGCATAAAATCAACAAATCTATATATACTAGTTCAAGCACTTATAAACATATAAAAACATTACTTAGAACATGCTTAGTAAAATGTGCTAAATAAAAATACATAATAAGAATATATAAAAACTCATGTTATTTAATATTTCTCCTTTGTCTCAGTTTTGGTTTAATTGAAGCTTTTTCATTCAGCCCATGGCCTTTGTCAGCTTTTAACAAAATAATCCATTCTGTTTCTTTTGCTTCAGTATAGGTTTTTATATCACCTCCCCTTGGATTAGGGACTATTACTTCCAATACTGTGAATAAAAATGTGTGCTCAGAATCATGAGTTATAAAGTGCTTAGCCAGTGCATTAAGTAGGGTGCCCTTTTTCATATGATACGCATGCTCCCTCATTCGATCTCTCAGTGGGCGATTAGTTTTGCCTACGTAGAATGAGGAACATGATTGACAGATAGCTAAATATACGACATGTGATGTCATACAATCAGCTTGGGCATATATATTAAATGTTATTTGCAAATCAGGATGAAGGAAATGCATAGTACTGTCAATGAGTGAACAAAAATTACATTTGCCACATGGCTTAGTGTAACCTTCATGTTTATCTTTACAGCTAGACGTAGGATAACAAAGCTTTCTTTTTAAATTATTCTTATTTCTATATAGAAATTTGGGTTCATCCCCAACAATCTGCTTGAGATCATTATCTACATGTAGAATGTCCCAGTATTTACCAATCACTTCCCTAAGCTCTGAATGATCAGAAGAGTAATGTGTAGAAAATTTAACATGTTCTTTATGTTTTATACTTCTATCAAAATTATCATTAAAGTTTCTAGGCCCAAAATAAGGTTCTGCCTTTGAGGAACGTAATTGGTATGCATCATTTAATTCCAGATTAATTTCAGTAGTATTATATCCTCTGTCAGTTAATCTACCTTTAAGACCCATTAATTCACTTTCAAAGCCTTCGTCTAACGGGTTCAGCCTAGAGGCTCTAATAGCTTGGCCTCTCATAATATTTTTGAAAACATAATGCGGATGCATACTAGATCTATAAAGAAGGGTATTAGTATAGCATGACTTCCGATGTACCCCAGTATTAATGAGATTGTTATATAGCCTCTCAATGTACAAATCTAAAAACTCAATTTTGTACAATGAATAGTGCATAGTAAATTCAAGATACGATGTGAGATCATTCATAGTAGTATACATACATTGAAGTTCATCCAAAGAACCTTTCCAAAGTAAGAATAAATCGTCTACAAAACGTCGATAGAATATCACGTGCTGTTTAAACATATCATTACAGAATAGGACATGTTCTTCCCAATATGCAAGAAACATGTTTGCGTAGCTATTGGCACAAGGTGTGCCCATAGCTACGCCTTCTCTTTGCTTGTAGATGTTATTCATATACATAAAGAAATTGTTCTCCAGTACTAAGTCTAAAAATGTACAATCAAGTCAATGGATACAGCAGAATAGTCACTATGTTGCTTCAAATATTCTGTAATATAGCTTAATCCCAGTTCATTGGGAATTACAGTAAAAAGGGATTTGACATCAAAAGTGACGAAAATGTATTCCATTGTAATTGTAATGTCCTTTATACATTCATAAAAATCAATTAAAAATTGTTTAGAGTCTCTCAATACCATCATATTAGTATTCAATACAGATCTGAGATGTTTTTCAACATAAACAGAAAGATGTTCTGTTACCCAATTCCGACCTGAGACTATGGGTCTCATAGGAGGGTTGAGTGGGTCTTTATGTATTTTGGGTTGTCCATATATGACTGGAGATGAAATAATAAGATAACCAAATAAATCTTTATTTATTAAATTACTCTTAAAGATGTCATTAATTGTCTCATGCACATATTTAATAGTATGTTGTACATTCTGCATAGAAGCAGATATGTAGAAATCATCATTTAACATATTTGTCATTTTCTCTATATAGTCGGACATGTTCATAACAACAATTTTACCCCCTTTATCCGCAGGTCTTACTATAATATTAGGGTTATTCTGTAGTTTCCTGAGACTTAATCTTTCTTTAAATGTTAAATTGTCTCTTTTTCTAGCTGTTTTTTTACTACTATGATAAATATGTAACTCTTCTTCAGTAAGTTTCATATAGGCCTCCACCAAAGGATGATTTGATGGCATAAATTCACTTAAATTCTTGAATTTATGCATATCCTTATTATTTAAGTTACTATTACAGTCTTTATATATTAATTTAAGCATAATATTTCTACAGAACAATTTAAGATCTAAAATAGTGTCAACTAGTTGACTTTGACATCTGGGAATGAAGTTCAGTCCTTTACTTAGTAATGTCATGTCATCATGTGTTAGTGTAATATTAGATAAATTGTGGATTAATGTTTGTTCGTCCACATCTTTTTGAGTGTCTTCTGAGGTATATATTCCTCTGATAGCTTCCTCTTCTGTCTCCCCCTGCTCATGGAACGTGATCTGTATGGGCACTTCTCTGTTCTCACTGGCAGGGGAAAAGACAACTGGAGTGGTTCATCAGGGACTAGACTTTTAGAATTTATAGTTGTTTTAGGTCTAACTACGACATCACTATTATGCTTAGATTGAACTGATTTATTCTTAACAATCTGCACATCTGGATATAGGTTAGCATCCACAGTTTCACCAGAATGTACAAGATGTATAACATCAACTGAATCTTTACTATGATCAGTATTGGCAGCATTCACAACATTCTTAGATATATTGCTATTTATCAAATTATTATCAGCATGAATTACGTTAGGATCCATACTAACTGTGTCTAAATCATGCTCACAAATTTCATCAGCTCTATTAATATTAACCACACAATTTTTACTTGCAATGTTAGTAGGCAAGTTAACTCTATTTTGTAAGTTCTTTTGCGCAGGTGCATCCTGCTTCTGAGCACTTAAATGCAAAGAGTTATTATTATGTTCTATTAATGTATTTGTTGCAGTCCCTTGGTTGTACCTAGGCCACATAAAGACATGGCCTTTTTTGAAATCATTAATGTCCCTGGTGGTCTTGTGGTGTTTCTGCTGCAAGAGTTTCCTTTCAAAGGCTAGAATACTGTCCAATAAATTTTCAAATAATGGTTGCACAATTTCAGCAGGAAAGTCTGTGAACAGCAGTCGCTGTTTGATATTAATATCTTCTGTTAGTTTTGCCTCTATTGGGTGAAAAAAGTCTATCAGAAGTTTCAAATACTTGCGACTTACCTCTATGTTAAGTCGCTGCCATTCTGCTAGTAGATCCGGATATTCCCTTCCTTGACCAGGCATCGTGAAAACGCGTAAGCCACTAGGAATTATATTACGATCTAGGCAGAACTGAAAGTGCATTCTTTGTGTCTGTAGACACTTTAATTTCATAAAGTTTCTTTCAGTCTCTTCCATAAGGGTATGCAGTTTGTCAGAGTCAACGGAGGCACATAAGGCGTCATCATTAGTGGCCTCACTGTCGAGAAACCAGGAAGTGTTAGTGTTATCTTTCAAATATTGCTGAAATCTTGCTTCTAAGGCTTCATTTTTTCGGTATTCACCTCTTTGAGCGTCAATTCCATGGTGTTCACCTCTTGGAATATATTCTAGCTCTATGTCAGCCATGTGTATAAAAAGAAGAACAAACAAATGTCCTGCTCCTGCACACAGAAGTAAATAAAATAGAAATAATCAAAGTGTAATGTCCACAACTGTGGCAGGTTAGCACGTAGGTTCCAAAAAATGCTGAAAATAATATTGAACAAAGGTAAACCACAGCGTTAGCAGGAACTAATCACCATATGAAAAAATCCAAAGGAATATGATGTAAAGACTCCAGCTTTAATCCAAAATAGACAGAAAAACAGACAGGATGAGCGCTATGTAGCTTCTTCAGATCCAATACATACTCAATAAAAGTCTCTGTAATATATACTTCTCTAAGTACACTAATTAAGTACTAAAGCAATCTATTAATTATAGCTTAGTCTTTTTAAAAGCTATAAGCTACATAGCGAAAGCGCTCATCCTGTCTGTTTTTCTGTCTATTTTGGATTAAAGCTTGAGTTTTTACATCATATTCCTTTGGATTTTTTCATATGGTGATTAGTTCCTGCTAACGCTGTGGTTTACCTTTGTTCAAGATTATTTTCAGCATTTTTTTGGAACCTACGCGCTAACCTGCCACAGTTGTGGACATTACACAGAGATTTATATATGTTTAGGACATTACAAACATACAAAGAGAAAAGTTTATATGCTAAACACCTTTAGGGTAGTAAGGAGTTGCAAAAAAGGAAACTATTAGTGGAATATTGTATTAGGTAGATCAGATGAGATGAAACTGTAGTAGTTAGAATACTGGATGTATATTTAAGAAGTGAGTTAACAGAAAAACTGCATAGACAGTGGTCTGATTAGTCAGCATATCAGAGGACGGAAACAGTTATCAGTGTGGTTAGTAAAATCCGTAGATGGAGGTAGATATATTACAGTGGATAAAAGCAATGTGGAAGTTAAAGTTACTGGCAAGAATGTTCAATGAAGGAGGATGCTAACCAGGAGAGCAAGAAAGGTAATGCCACTTTGGTACTAGTGCTCTTTAAGGAAGGTGTTGAATGTATTTAGACTTTACATCTGCTTTAAGTAAGAAAGATTGATTTCTACAGGTTTGAAATACAGTGGGAGTAGAGATAGTCTCCAGCAGCATTGTATTACTTATTGGTTGATAGTAACTGTTTGTTACTGGAACAGAGGTTTCTATTTGGATGATAATACTGGTAAGTGGCCTGTAGTGCTGGGTACATACCTTTCAACTCTCCAGATTTTTGCATGTCCCAATTTTTGCCTCATATTTTTGGTCTGGTCCTCATAAAATTTGGGATTTTCTGACAAATCAGTAAGGATTGAATTCAACCTCAAACAAAGGAGGAAAACAGTGCTTAAACTATACAAATTGCAGCAACCAATAACCAAACAAAAAAGCACTGCAAAGGAACCAAGCTCGACTCTGGATAATCCAAAATAAACTTTAATATAAATAAACATAAATGCTTAACTAAATCACAGCATTTTCATTTCTCAGACGTCATCAGATGTAATACACTAAACAACTCTAGGGTTTATATACTCCATATCCAATAACCCATCATGTTAATTGACAATTAAAAACAATTAAACTTTAATGAATAGTCATAGCAACACAGAATAAGTAAATTACCATATCAGCAATAAATAGAAAACTAAAAAAATAAAAACAGATATTAAATAATTGACTATTACTATATAATTCTTAAATAATAACCTATTAGCATAATGTAGATGATAAATATTTAAACATATAACAATCATTAAAACCATATCTAAAAACATTTCTAAAAGCAATACACATTGCACTATTCTAAAGCACCATCTAGTGTCCTAAAAGCAACTTTGCACCTAACTCTCTCAAACACCCAAAGGGCTCAGAAAAATCCAAACATAAATTTATCAAAAATAAAGGTATATCAAATCTAAAAAAAATGTAAATAATATGCATATATACGGATTATAAGAGAAGGGGTGAAAAGGAATAAGAAAGTACACTTCAGGTACACACTCAATATTTGTATATAAATTAATGAATTATCATAGCCTAGCTGCTCAGTTTTAAAATAGGGGCTAAAGACACATTTTCAGTAAGCCCTGGTGCTCTTTTAGCTTCCATTGTAAGCTGGCAAATAGACTTCATTATATTCAATTTTAGACTCCCAGGGCCTCCCAACATCAATTAGTACTTCTTCCAGTACAAAATTAAAAAGTTAACTCGAGTACAAACCAAAGTGTGTTTTTATAATGCATTTTTCTCATTCTTAGTTTTTACATCATACAGGTGCTCGTAAATTCTCCTTTTAAGCTTACGCTCAGTCTTTCCTATATAAAAATCATCACATTTCCCACACTGAGCATTATAAATCACCCCAACGCTATTACAGTTGGTATGAGTTCTACCTGTCATAAATTTGCTCCTACCCTTAATATACACTGATTCACTATGTAATATATAGGGGCATTGTGCACAACTACTACATTTAAAAGTTCCCATTTTCTTGTTACTTAGCTTATTCCTTTTATTCTTATTCTGATCCAATAAATCCTTAATACTCAATCCCTTCCTAAAAAGAAATTTAAGGGGCATCTTAGAAATAACATCCAAATCTGAAAAGCTACGAAACCTTTTCCATTCTGTACTAATAATCTTTGTAATTAAATTACTATTACTATTACTATTAAAATCTGTTATAAAAGGCCCTTATATTCGACTTCATCATCCTTCTTATGATTAAGAACCACACTATTCTGATCACTTTTGTGTCCAAGTGTGCTATTGTTCTTTCCTAAAAAGGGGCAATCTATCCTTCCTTCCTTCCTTGATTTCTTCAATAACTTCTTCAATGAATTTCAGGAGATATTTTCTCTCCATAAACATCTCCTTTAATTTATCACACTCCTTAAGGAAATCAAGTTCATCTGAAGTCATTCTACATATCCTCACATACTTAACTATACTTCTCTTCTGCTTATAATGGTGAGAACTTGTATAATATAGATACATGTTCGAAAACGTATCCTTACAACACACAATAGATTTGAACTTTCTCATTTCATTCAACTTATGAATTGTAACATCTAAATAATTCATTTTGTCATATGTAATAGTATACGTAAATTTAAAACAATCAATAGAATTACTAATATAAGTAATAAAGTTTTGCAATTTTTCTTCTGTATCTGTCCAGAAGATACATACATCATCCAGGCATAGTTTATATAACTTCCAACAATTCACACAAGTAGAATTAAAGATGATGGGTTATTGGATTTGGAATATATAAACCCCAGAGTTCTTTAGTGTGTTGCATCTAATGAAGTCAGTGAAATGAAGATGCAGCAATTTAGATAAGCATTTATGTTTTTTTATATTAAAGTTTATTTTGGATTATCCAGAGCCTGCTTCCTCTGCAGTACTTTTTTTGTTTGGTTAAGGATTGACTTCAATAAATAATGATAGACATTTGAGTTTTATACTTCATATCCTTCAGAAAATGCATGGTGGGGGGCGTGGCCAAGATGCCAGTCTGATAGCAGCAGAAATCCAAAGCTCTGCTTAGATTTTAATATCCTGACAGGAAATATCCTTTAATCTTTAGAAAAATCTAATTAAAGTTAGATTAACATATACTCTTTATTATTTTCTGAAAATTAATACATAGCCAAGAGAATTTTTTAATTATTCCTGTCAAGACGTTTTCTACTGGAGATCTCAAGATGAGCAACTCAAAGACCCCACACCAGAAAAGTGCAGTGAAGAAAGAATTACATCTTATAATAACAAGCATCCAAGAACTGTCACTAAAAATGGACAAATTCAAAAACAAAATGGATATTATCAAACAAGAATGCATTAAACAACTGGAACTTTTAAATGAATAGTAGAAAAATAATCTGAACAGATCCTTGCCTTAAAGGAAACAGTAACTGACCTAGATACTAGAGTGACAGAAAATGAACATCACAATAAATTTCTTCTGAAACAAAACACCTGGCTGATTGAGAAACTGGAAGACCTTGAAAGTAGATCAAGGAGGAATAACATAAGAATATATAGAATTCCTGAGAAAGAAGAGGGTGCTAGCATGATTCGGTTCCTCAATAAGTGGTTTACATCAGCACTAAACATGCCTGAATCCCTCTCTTTTGGAATTGGGAGGGGTCATCAGTCCCTAACAAATCCAGCTTCATCTCTGTGTTCATCTAACCCCAGGTCTATAATAATTAGATTTCTTTCCTCGCAAGACAAGGACTTAGTGCTGAAATCAGCTTGGACTAATTCCCCTATCAAGATGGGTAAAAAAGTTATTTGTTTTGACAATGACTATACCTCTACAGTTATATCCAGAAGAAAGGAGTGTGTTCCTCCAATTAAGTCCTTGAAAAAAGCCAATATTAAAGCTCAAATTCTTTTTCCTGCAAGAATAAAAATCACCTTGCCAGAAGGCGTGAAGATCTTTGATTCCCTACAAGAAACAGTATAATTTATCCAAAGGAAGAAAATACTGTCGGGCATAGAAGAAATGGAATGGTCATCCCAGAGTTTGAAGCGACAGGCAACAAAAACTGGATGGTCTGGGAAGGAAGGAGCAAGCAAAACTAAGAATCTAAAGGACAACTGAATAAATTCCTTCTAATTTTAAATGCTTTGTTTTATGAATCATAATATATTTGATTCTGGAAAGTATCTATGCTGTAAGGTAATGTAAACCATTTTTGTTATTAACTTTCTCTTTTCCTTTCTATATCTGCTTCTAATTACATATAGTACTAAGTATTTAAATAAAATTCTCTCTCTCTCTCTCTCTTCTTTCTTCCTATTCTTTTTTGTTACCAATGTTCCTTTTCTCTCTTTTCCCCATTATAGGTACTTTACATACTTTTCCCTTTTAAATAACTACAAATGATGTATGTCTTTTAATTCTTCAGTAATGCTATAATTTGACTTAATAGGATTACTGCGGTGGTGGTGCTGCGGTAGCGTTGTCGCCTCACAGCTAGAAGTTGCACGCTCGATTCTCAGTTAGAGTGTCTTCTGTGTGTCGACATGCGTGAATGGGCGTTCCTTCACTGAAGGTTGTGTGTTAGACCTGGTAAGCCAGCACGTAAAACTCTACTGCCAATCATTAGTGGACCGGATTTCTGCTGTGGTGACCCCTAACCGGGAAAAGCCGAACGACAGAGACCAAAGTGCATTTTTTCTAGTGGATCAGTGGTAGGTTAATAAGGTGTTTCTGATTAGTGTTTCTAACTGCATGCTTTAGAGTCTTTGTTTAGGTACATTTAAACATTAATACAGTACATTAATGGTGTTTTTTGATATATATATATATATATATATATATATATATATATATATATATATAGCAAGAGAGAGAGATAGATACTAGGTTCCCTTTTTCCTTCTCTCTCTCTCTGGCCTAGTTAACTGGTGGGTAAATGATTGAAATATTATAATATGATTTCTGATTTGAGGCAGCTGTTGTTACTTCTAAATACCTGTTTTATATGAAAGGGTCAATTTTTTCATGATGTTGATGTTTTGTGAGGAAACCGGTGGTCTGTGTGACTGTTCTCATTGTAGAGATTCATAACATGCACTGACAAGGCAGCTTGATTTTTTTTTTCTTTCTCTAAACTCTAAAAGCTTCAATATCTGAATTTCCCACTGAAAATGCTTTTTCTTCACTAGAGACAACTTCTGTTGTGCATGAGCCTATTTAGATACTTTTTAACAAGTTTATGAAGCTGCAGCTTTGGGAAACAGCAGTGATGACATCATTTGACCTTTTGAACTTGTTAAATGGTTGTACTTAGAATTCTTTTCTCTTGAAATTCTGTTATACTTCATCAGATACTTTAAATGGTAAATAATTAGTTCTGATAAAAGTGTTTAACTCCTTTGAAAATGCCTATGTTCTCTTATAGATTCATACATTCTGCAGATTTAATGACACTATTAGTAACTAAATGACATCAAGGGAACTAGGAGCTTCATTAGAAAACTCATTATGCATATTAACATCAGACTTATGTTATATAACTAAACCTTTAGTAACTAAACAGATGTGAGGTCCCTTTTTTCTCTGTCTCACTTCCCCTTCCTGATGAAAGACGTCAACATAGATATTGTTAATGCATATCAGTAATATGTACATAATTGCAAAATATAATAGTTATTACAACATAAGTGTATATATATATATATATATATATATATATATATATATATATATATATATATATATATATATATATTCAACAGATCCTTACATGAAAAATGTTAGATAGATGACTGACAAAATGGTTAAATTATCTGGTGTTTCTTGAAAAGTCTTGGAAATAATGACAATCTTCTTAACATTCAGCTTCTAATGTTTATACATACTTTGATTTGATGTGTATTTCTGACATATCTATGTATTAGAGGTGCTATTATCATATGTGACATATTCATATAGATTCAGATATATTGGACACTCTCATTCTAATGTGTATTTCATGGATTCAGATTTCTTTAGTTGCTTTCATAGTGCTTTTCTTTTTTGTTTTTATACTATATTCTAAGCAGTGTGATAGATAATTTGTGTCATTTGGTATTGGAGAGGTGGTGGGTGGATGGTTTAGTTAAGTTTTTAACTAAACCAGAAACGTTATGTTTCATATATGTGTTTGTAAATAGTTTTGGGTTTTTGAAAGTAGTGCTTAATACACATTATGCATCCATGATAAGTACGTTTCCAGTAGATTTCAAGTCAACATGGAAGAAAGGTCTTTCAGTTAGTAATAACATACATATTATAGTCAATGGCTTATAAATGTTTTATCATTAAATATTTATGGTTTGAACAATAATGTCAAAAGAGCTGGTTTGCTTAAATATATCAAAATGCATAAAGCCCGGATCATCGTTTTACAGGAAACCCATCTAAAGATCTACAAAAATACACATTTAATGACTATACCATTCTGGCTGATTCATGTTTAAAGACTAAGAGAAGGGGCACTCTTATTTTATGGAAAAATACTTATACTATGGCAATAATTATAGATACAATTTCAGATAAAGATAGGATGCTAAGCATGGTTATTTTGGAAATCAATAGGAAGTATTATACTTTGATTAATACATACTGGATACCAGGAGTGAGTACTAAATATGCTGACAAATATCTGGACCTGATTACTTTAAATGTAAAAGGGAACATAATAGCAACAGGTGATTTTAACTGGCTATTATCAGGAAATGATACTTCTAAAAATGGTAAAATAAAACTAACATCTCAAGCAAAGAACTTAAATGACTTTACAAACCAAATGAACCTTAAAGATATACATGGTCTAAGAGAAATTATTCCTTATTCTATACTCTCTTTTCATATCGGTTTGCTACACAAAGAAACATTGATAAGGCCTTTGTATCAAATAATATATACTCTAAAATAAGTGGCATATCTATAATGACTTGTCCACTTTTGGACCATAATGCTATAAACTTTACATTAACTACACATACAGATGATTTAAGATTTCTACAGAGAATTCCTGCTTACATAACTAAGTTAAATGACTTTAGGGAATGGATAATGAAAGAAATAGACATGTTTATGGAAACAAATGATAATGGTGAGGTAACTGATACTATACTATGGGACACATTTAAAGCTTATATATACGGTAGAATAAAATATTGGTACCTTAATAAAAGGCGAGAGTGGGTCAAAGAACGTTTAGACTTACAAAAAAATAGACAAGATAAAAATGGATGTAAAACCAAATAACAAAGTGGCACATAATGAAATTACTAAGTTAAATCAAAAATACTTAGAACTTCTGAATCATAAGGTAGCCATAAACCTGGAAAAATTGAAATTACAATATTATGCTGTAAATCCCAAATATCTATATAAAATAACTGTAAGATACAAAAAATAAACAATCAAAAGGGTTCCTATTATGTTATTGAAAAATAATGTAATCGAATGCTCAGAACTTATAAATGGCCGCATTTCGAAGATCAAATTGTGGGATCGCAGTACAGTGAAGATTGGAATATTTGCCTTTTCCTCACTGTAGTGCGATCTCAGAGTTGGAATATATATTTAGCAGGGGGTGTGGAGGGCACAGCCCCCCACAATAAAAGTTTTGAAATGCAGCCGTTTCGAAATTCTGAGCGTTTGATTACATTATTTTTTGATAACGTAATGTGAACCCCAATCAAAATCTTATTAATGAGATTAAATATAAAAATGATGGTTCAGTTTAGAGTACATTTAACTTTATGGGCATATTAGAAGTGTTCAAAAACTACTATAAAGATATAAATAAAAACGCACCACTTTTGGAGACAGATAATGTAATAAATACTTGTATTCAAAAAATATAACTACTAAGGTGTCCATGCAACAAAATAACATATTAAATAAACAAATAACACTAACAGAAGTGAAAGAGCAAATAAAAAATTTAAAAGATAATAAAGCTCCAGGACTGGATGGAATAATTCCTGAACTATATAAGATTTTTCCTGACTATATAATAAAGAAAATGATGAGTGCCTTTACTATGGTTAAGCAAAAATGTTTAACACTCCCATCATGGAAATACTCAATTATCTCCTCAATATTAAAACAAGGTAAGGACCTCAAATCTTGTGATTCATATAGGCCAATTTCATTACTAAACACTGATTATAAAATTTTCATGACAATATTAGCTAATAGGATAAAGAAAATATTACCTAATCTAATACATAATGATCAGACAGGGTTCATTCTTCATAGAAAAGTGCAAGATAACATTATTAAATTACTATCATTAATAGACATAGCATGCAAATATATATAAAAAACAACTAACTATTATCAGCCTAGACATAGAAAAGGTTGGTCTTATCTACAAAGAATTTTGACTGGTTTTGAATTCTCTTCAGATTTTGTCAACTTATTAATGAAAACTTATAGTGGGGCACAAGCTTATGTGAAAATCAGATCATGTCTAGCTGTACCACCAGAAATCCTCAAGGGAACTAGACAAGGTTGTCCTTTGTCACCATTGTTGTTTGCTCTTTCAATGGAACCTTTTCCTACATATACCAGAAACAAGCAAAATATAAAAGGCTTTCAAATTAATAAGGACTATTGTCCTAAGATACAATTATGTGCTGATGATATGTTGTTAACATTGGGTGATACTGATGATTCTTTGCATGATATTATAAATACCTTAAGCAAGTCTGAAAGAATTTCAGGGCTTAAATTTAATCATAATAAATCCAAAGCATTGCTAATTAACAAAAGGATCAACAAAAATCTTAGAGAGAATAGCCTGTTTAATTGGGAGAGTGATGTATTAGAATATTTGGATGTCAGTATAAAGAGTACATGGAAAGAGTTTGTTAAACTAAACTACAATCATTTAATAACCACCATTAGTGAGCTAATCAAAAGATGGAATAAAATGTTCTTCACAATGGAGGATAGGCTCTCTTTAATTAAAATGATAATTTTACCTAAAATTTTGTGTTATATACAGTCATTGAAACTACCCCTCCCAAAAACTTATTTAAAAATGTAGATTCCATTCTACTTAAATTTTTATGGTTCCGCTTAAAACCTAGGATTGCATACAAATGGCATATTAGTGCTTGGAACAGTAATGGGATAGCATTCCCTAGCTTAGATCTTTATTCTAAATCAGTTATAATTAATATAATATTTAATTGGATCACACCTACCTATATATCTGGCTGGAAAACAATACATGAGATTCATATAACTGATGTCAGAACTATAGAAAATCAATTTAAGGAACAATATAGAATAAGTAGAGTTCATTGGCTTTTACATGAATTTTGTTTATTTAATAAGAAGTTTGATAACTTTTTCTTATGGCATTATTCAAATATTTAATAACTTTAAAAATATAATTGATTGTAATTACAACATTAAACAATCTCTATTTCTTATATTCCCTATAGCATACTCCCCTGATTGCCTAGAGTCTTTCAACATCAATGCGATGCAAAAATTAAAGGAAAATAACTTGATATTCTGGCATCCGTTTATTGAAAATAAGAGTATTAGACAACTAAACTCTCTTTTATGTAGTTTTGATAATAATCAAGACAGTTGGTTGTTTATACACTCATTTCGGCAGTTTATAGAAAACAAAATGAAAGTATCACTCAACCTAGAGACTGAATCTTTACCTAGCTTGATTCAGCTTTTTATTAGGTGTCTTGAAAAGACAGATAATCAAAAATTAAGTATCTCACCTATCTATAAGATACTAAGAGAAGACACTTTAAAGTCTGACTCAGATTTTTGGAATTACTATGTAAAGATTAATGGAGAGCAAATATCTAATGAATCCAAAAAATTATTATTGAATTCTACATATGGTACCTCTTCTTCATTATATTGGAGATTGTATACATGGAAATTTATGAATAGGAGTTTCTATTAGGGGTTTCTATATTCCACATAAAATAAATATTATACTCAAAAACAGTGAAAGTAAATGTTGGAAATGTGATGAATTACTAGAGGCCAACTGGGTTCACATGTTCATAGGTTCATAGGTTCACAGGTTGGTACTAGGCTATCGGCCCTAGGGCCTATACAAGCTTAGCCATAACAATTCCCTGGCTATTTTTTCCCACACTATTTACTTCCCTGGACCCCAATCTAGCAGGGCGACTGACTTGATCCCAGGGTGAATTTCCTTTCTTCCATCCAATCATCAAGGTTCCTTTTGAAGAGGGCCAAAGAGGCAATCTGCTTGACATGTATGGGCAGTCTATTCCAGAGTGTGGGGAGTCTCTGGGTCAGGAACCTATCCCTCCAACATGTTTTGTTTATTGTGATGACAAGATTTAGATCCCTGGAGCATGTGGCTCTGAGGGACTGGGATTTCTTTAAGTGTAGCATGTCCAACAGCTCTGGGTTTGACACGGCCTTGTTTGTTAAGCAGAGATTGCCTCAGAGTAGACGATATGCGACAGAGTATAGCTGGAGTTTTTTAAGGTGGTCAGCATAGGGCATCTGCTTTAGGCCTGTGATTCTTTTAGTGAGGCATTTCTGTGGCCTATCCAGTTGTTGCAGATGTCTTGAGAGGTACATACCAAATGGGGTGTTGTATTCTATAATGGGTCTAATGAGGGATAAGTACAGTGGGACAATGACCTCCTTTTTTCTGGATGAAAAGCCCTTAGTGATGAGGTGTGCCACATAGAAGGATTTCCTGACTGTTGTGGTGATGTGATTATTGAAGGTGAGACCACTGTCCACCTATGTCCCTAAGTTCCTTATCACACTTTCAGTGTTTAGTGTACTGCCACCTATGTGATAATTTACGGGTGCATGTTTTTTCCCAAAGGGGATAACTATACATTTCTTGGCATTGAGCTAGTGCCCATGGCTCTGGCACCAAGCATCTGTTTCTGTAAGGCCCTTTTGTAGAGTATCCACATCATCTGGGGATTCAATAATGGCTCGCAGTTTGCAGTCATCTGCAAACTTTGTTAGCCAGAGTCCCTTAATGTTGGCCTGTACTTCAGAAAAATAGATGCCAAACAAGAGAGGTCCCAGGACTGAACCCTGAAGTACTCCACTTGTCACTTGTCTGAATCTTGATTTGGAGTCAACTACTTTTACAATGTGGGTTCTGTCAGTAAGCCAGTTGGCAACCCATCGAGTGATGTAGGGATTAATGCCCAGCTTAGTAAGTTTATCTATGATTCCAGAGTGGGGGATGGTGTCAAAGGTTTTGGCGAGGGTCAGATAGGCTGTGTGGACTGCCTTACCCTCATCCACAGCTCTGGAGACTGATTTGAAGAAGTCAGTAAGGTTCAGGAGACAAGATTGGCCCTTCATGAACCCAAACTGGGTGGGGTCCAGTGTTTTAAGGTTGCCAATGTCTTTGTTTATAAGTTCCATGATAATACGTTCCATGGCCTTACACTTCAGGCTCGTCAGACTGATGGGGCAATAGTTCCCGGGATCCAAGGTGGATCACCCTTGTGGAGTGGGATAACTGTAGCTGTGCGCCACTCAGTGAATGTAGAAATGTTGTTCAATAATGGAAAGACTTCAGATATTTTGTAAATGCTTTATGGCCTGATAACTGTCATATTTCTAACTCACTAATCCTATTCAGTGTTCCTATACCTAATGTAATACCTAAATCTCAGATTCAGTTACTCTGGTCAATTCCTGCAATTGCCAGAAAAGTTATTAGTTTGAACTGGAAAGATAAACAAGATTTAATGTTTAAAGATTGTATTAATTTAGCGAAGGTTGTTTGTAAAAAAAGAACTGCAAACCATTTGTTATAGAACTCATAACATTACTCATAAAAAATAGCATGGCAAAAATTGGAAAACCTTTTGAACAAATACTGATAACTTCTCATGGATAAAATGATTGTTTATCATGGATGAATGTAAATATTGTAAATAGTTTTGTTATTGTTTATTGTATTTGTTATATGTACATTTGTGTATGTTTATAATGAAAACAAAATAAAAATTTTTTTGAAAAAACAGAAAATACATGGTAAAACAAAATGTTTTATTCAAGCAACGTTTTAAGATTATAAATGCAATATTTAAAATTTGCCCCTATTTTTGGGTCTTTGTCCCCCTCCCCATTATTTCTGGCTTTGTCCAGATTTCTTGTGCTGAGAAGTTGGGGGGGTATGCCTGAACAATTTTTTGGAAGGTATAAGGGGTTGTGTGTGGTCATTAATTGTGAATAACTAAGCTGGTTAGGAAGTTTGAACCAGTTTAGTTGTTTTAATTCCAGGTAGTGATGAGTTTTATATGGAGGATTGGCTGCAAATTTTGCTACTTTGTTATAGCAGGCTGCCAGATTAGTTTTACATGTGATGTTAATGCTTGTGAGTATTGAGGAGGTACAGAGTAGTGATGAAAGACAATAGACTGATGTGCTACTGAGGTATATCTGGGGGCATCTGGCAAATAGAGTTTGACCATATATAATGATCCCAGTTTTTGGTGAGTTTATTTTTTATAGAGTGAAGTATGTGATGGTCAGTAAGCCCATGAAGTTTTGTCTGACTTGCAGTTTCTATTGAAGAGCTGCTGCATGAGGTAATATGCAGTGTATGTTTCTGGTTTAGGGCTTGTGAACGGCATCAGTTTTTGGGGAGGATTGAGAAGTGGATTAGAATTTTTGAGCCAAGATTCAGACAGTGAAGGACTGTTGGGAGTTTCCTGTAATTCCATTATGGATAAGGTAGAGCAGATGAGGCTGGAATTGCTGGCATAGTATACAAGGGTAGCCAGTTCAGTGGAAATATAAACTTTATTTATGAAGATATTACATTGAACGGTTGAGGGACTTTGATGGCAACATGTTGGAATTCTGAGAGATCCTGTTATCATCTAACTGCTTGCTTCCAATTGGATAGATTGCTGTAGAACGAGGAGAGCAGAAAGAAGGTGAAAGTCCTAGTTTAGCAAGTGCAGAGAGGAGCTTTTGGTGCAAGCCAGTATCAAAGTATTTTGATTAGTGTAGGAAGAGTGTGCAAACTAGGCTGCCTTCATTTCTGTTTTGATTAAATGTGTTATTGAAGTTAAGGAGAGCTGGTGTGGTACTCTGGCTGAAGGCTGAACCCATTTTATGTTTTACAGAGGAAATTGTATGTGGTTATGTGTTGCACGAGCTGTGCATGAATACACTTCTCTTGGATTTTTGAGAAAGTTGATAGGATATTGATGGGTGTATAGTTTGTGAATTTAATTGATGCACCTTCTTTATGAAGTGATATTATCTAGAATTTTGTCAAGATGGATGGGTCATTGTTTTCTGTGATTGATAAGTTGATCAGAATGGAGACAGGGAAAACTATTGCATTTAAAGCAACTTTTAGAAATTAGGTTGGAAGTTTGTCGGCAGCTGTGGTTATTTGTTTTAGTCTAGATATAAGACTTGATATGTCTGAAGCTGGCACAAGGTGAAAGGAAAAGGACTGATTGAAGTTTGCTAAATCAGCGGGAAGTAATGGAGTTGTGCATAGGTGAATATCATTCCAACTGCTCTGAAGGACCATTTTAAAGCATAGCCAATAACCACAAGTCAAAATCAAACCCTGTAACTTATGTCTGTGAGGTGAAGCTCGTAACCATTATGCCAAACCCACACATCATCAATCTGGAAAAGTACTGTCTGGATAAAATGGTTATTAAATTGAGTAGCTGTATAATAATTTTTGTTAGTATAGTAGACTGCACTAAGTGCCAGGTCAGCACACACACACACACACACACACACACACACACACACACACACACACACACACACACACACACACACACACACACACACACACACACACACACACACACACACACACACACACACACACACACACACACACAGAAATGCCTGTTCTGGGTTTCAGCTCCCCAGTGGAAGTTTATTTATTTATTTAAAAATAACTAGTACATAAGCTGATCTGGAGATCCTTTTCAACCAGTATCCATGGCAGAAGTAAAGCATAGTCTGAAATATAAACGTGATTGAAAAACCTATAAACAGACACAATTAAGATTAAATAAATGTATTGATTTAGGCAACAAGGAGAATTAGCTAGCAATAAAAGTGGGAAACTAATGGAGATTTATAATCTCTAATGGTATATCAATCGAAAAAGCAAATGGCAGTTTACTGAAAGCCATTTCTATAGTAATGAGAGCAAAATGTCCTTTAGTGCTGGTACCAAAAGAAAGCTCCTGAAAGGGGTAGTAGTAGCAGACTATACAGAGTTTGTGTGCTATCTGAGGATAGAAGTCAAGGAAGAAAAGCTTGAAAATAAAGAGGAAAAGAAAAAGATCTGTCAATGACAGGGAATATTTTATTTGGGGATATTGGTGTGCAGTGGGGAGTGCATTGGACTGCAAATTGAGTGAAGTGGCAGATCTTACCAATGGACTTCTGAAAAAGTTTAGTATTGTGATAGCTTCACAATGATAAGAGTGGAAAGGCTTATTCAAGTTTCAGAATAAGAATATTTTTATTGAGTGACTTATTGTAGCCAATAAAAGAGAAGAATTTAAGTCCTATATTTACAATGTGGTCTATGGGTGTATAGGATTAGATGTGTTCTATAAACATAAATGTCTAACTATCCTCTGTGTGTATCAGAAACAGAGACAAAGATGAGATTACTGAGGGGGTCAGAGAGATTAAAGGAGAGGACATCAGAGAGCATAGCCTTTGTTCAGGGTTGTTGTTTCAGTGGTGTTAATTGAGTGGTGGTGGTTACTGACTTATTGAAATATGGTATTAAGAATCATCTTTTAAGGGAGAGTCAAGATTTTCACAACTGTTACAGACTTTAGCAATAAGTAGATCAGCCGGTATGGAGAATCATTGTAACATGAGAATAATCAGCATATACATATTGTTAATAAAAACGGTGAAGAGACCTGGTCTGAAAATTGACTCTTGGGGGATTCCACATCAACAGGTAAGGGCAGGGAAGATTGTTTCATTAATAAGTACCTGGAAGGGCTTGTCAGACAACTAAGTATTAAACCAACATAGTGAACCCATAGAAAGGCCAGTGTTGACAAGAAGAAGATCTGGTATTAAAGAATAATCACCAGAATCAATTATTTTAATGAATAAAATGGCACCAGCTGCTAGGCCTTTTTCCATGCTGGTATAGATTATGTTGGCGGCTTAAAAAGGAGCAATTTTAATTACTGAGGAGAAGTTGACTACGGGGTGACAGTGGTCTAGTTTTAACAAGGTTACTATACTTATTGTTCAGTGGAGTTCGAAGCAAAACAGAAAGACAGAAAGTAGATGTGAAGTCTGTGTCTGCAGGGGCTGTGTATGTGCCAACTTTATTAAGGAATTTGGGAAGTAAGAGCACGTTTGAGACTAGACATTAGCAGGGGTTTTGTAAAAGAGTTACTGGAGTAAGATGATATCAGTGAAATTTGGGAGGAAATGAATGACATGGGATTATATGGGTTATTTGAAGTTCCATTATGGTAGTGCCCTAACAATTTTAAACTTAATAAAGCTTATAGTGTCTGGTGGTGAAACACAATTTCACAATAACCATTTGAAATGTTGAGACCTGTGAGAACGAGTCCCCAAAACATTATTTATTTATTTATTATTTATTTATTTACATTTGTTGACTGGAAAAATCCGACTGGACACAGGTCCTTTTTCAGCGGAGGCCTGGGGAGAAAAGCTCCACAATAAAAACAACAATTAAAAATAACAATTAATTACAAGTTACAAGAAGTATAGGTAGGTTTTCTTTAACAATAGTAGTAAACAGTTATAGTTCAAAATTAAATCAAAACATGGAGATTTAAATGGCTGAAAAACAGACTGACATATACTACATCCAAGATGACCATTTCTCTGAATGCTTCCTTTTCTCACAGGTATGGTGATGTCAGTGTCAGTAGATATAAGTTCAGGGTGGTGTGTGGGGGGCTTTCCCCCACACTAGGATGGCATAAAAGGGCTTGCCCAACTGCAAAAAAGAAATGTAAAGGGAAAGAGCAATCTTTGTGATTCATCCTTTTCCTAGGTTTTTGGTCTTTTTTTTTCCAACTTGTTGGCAGTTGACATTTTGAGTGTCCAATTTTCAGTAGGGAGCCTATTATTCCTATTTTTATTGTCCCAGGATAGAATCAGGATTTTAACCAGAAAGCAAGATCTTTTTATGTTCTTCCACAAGTGTCAGACTGTCTCTTGCTGTTACTTGAGCTTTTAAATCTTGTTTGAGCAAAGGACAAAGATAACTGTGTGTTCAGTAGTTTGCAATGAAAAGAGGAAATTCTAGATATGAAACAGGAGTGAGAGGCAAATGTCAAAGCCTAAGGAAGAGGTTGTCTGAAACGCTATACAAAGGGGATTAATCAATGTGTTACACTGAAACAAAGTTGGTTTACGCAGGTAGAAGGGAATGTGTGACAGATGTTACTACTGGAACAGTTTTAGGTTTCTTAAAGGGCCAGTGTCAAATGAAATGACAGTGGTCTGAAGAAGGATTTCAGGGAATAATAATTTGTGAGAACATATGGGCGGAGTTGGTTAGAAGAATGTTTAGGAATGAATCGGAGGAGAGTGCTGGCCTCAGATGAGTGGAAGTATGAATAAGTTGTGACTGAGTTCAGAGGAACAAGATTTGATCAAGATGACTGTTTAAAGACCCCAGTCAAGTCACATATAGATGACGAAGGAGAATGAAGTTTTCTTTTTCCTTAATTCATGAAATATGCCAAGTAGAGTTTATAAGCAATGTAGGGAAAAATAAGAGGGAGATAGACAATCACTAACCTGCTATATTATATTATATTATATTATGGCCTCCAAGAGATAATTTAGCAATTATCCATATGGTGTCTGCATCAATAGTGGAGGACCTGGAAATCAGGATACTTGCATTAAATTGTTGTTTTAGTGTGAAAGATGAAGACAAAATTTTCCATTGGAGACGTTTTGCTGTGCACTTAGATGGCTAACAAAGTTCTCATATGTGTCATCAGTTAAGTGCTTCAAATACTTGAAATACTCAAAGAAAAAAAAACTTGCCTCCTGCTACAATAAAATTGCTAAATTTGCCACCAATCTCCCTCATAGGCCACACCATTATTATAGCTTAAAGCATTTAAACTGGCTTGAATAGCACAACTATCTAACATATTCACAACTAACTACAGGACACAGACTCATTCATCGTCCAGAAAAATGGCCTCACTACAAAACTTATTGCTACCCTACTGTCCAGCAAGAGACTTCCACTCTATTAATAAATTCTTATTACTAACAAACAAGTCAAATAATATTGTAGGAGACTCACTCTACTCCCAATACATTGCTAAACTCTGGAATAGTATCCCCACACAAATAAAACTCCGACAAACTCAATAGTTTTAAACCACTGCTTAAATAAATCTTAACCAGTCCTGGTCCTGCACATGCTCATCACAAGGTTAAGACTTTGTGTTAACCATACAATACTCTCAATTTCTCATTAAAATGACAAAACAATTGTTATACATAACTGCTGCCTGTACAGTCCATTAAGCTGATGTGGGCTTTCTCGTTAATAACTTCCACCTCTGTAAAATCTTATAATGTATAAATATAACTACTGCTTGTGTATAAATAGAAATAGAAATATAACTACTGTATGTTTAACTGGAACTTAGTATAATGCAATGTAAACAAATGGAGCTTTTCTCCCCAGGCCTCTGCTAAAAATATGTATTACCCAGTCTGACTTTCCCAATAAACAAAGATAAATAAATAGATAAGCGAGACTCAAATAGTAGAAGAGAAATAGGTGTGAGGTTGGGGACAGGTTGTAAAGGAAGAACAGGAGTTGAGTGTTTGAGAGCACAATGTGTAAGATGACAAATGTACAGAAATGAGAATGTGAAAAATTAAGACTATGGGATTTGTTAATGGTTGGCGACTCCAGGAGAGCCTCAGCAGCAAGAAGCCTAATGTGTGATTGTTGCATATACTGCTTAGACTTACCAGGGGCATCACTGACAATGAATGAATGATTTTTCTACTTGACTATCATTTTGTAAGGCATGCTATGTTCTCATTTTATATATGCCTTCCATTCATAATGGAATACCATGCTGGGGGGTTACAAAGAGCTAAAATGAACAGCCTGTTTGATTAATCCCTGATATTAATTTGGTATATTGAGTGGTCTGATTGTCCATGTCTGTTCTTGATATACTTCAGTGTGAGTGTTACTGCAACTGTTAAATTTGTAATTTCATGCTTTAAAATATTTTTTACCACTAATTATTGAGGCCAGCAACTGTTTGTGGTATTAGCTAAAGTAAAACATGAAATAGCACATAATGTATTGTGGAGGGTCTTCTACAAGTGTTTGCATACCATTAGCTTGTAATACACTTCCCTGCTACCATTCGCTCGTGTTGAAATGGCCTAGCTCCCACTGACTCAATTCCTGTAACAGTAGCAACTAACCAGCCCTCCTAGAACCCTGACACTAATCCTAAAAACATTCACCAGTTCCCTAAACCTAACCTCCCAATGAGTCAGTAAAGCTAAAACCCTCTTCCCCTCCCTAACCTTAACTCTCCAATCCCCTCCACTTGATCTCTTAAGCTAAAATCCCACTCCCCTCACAAACCCTTAGCTCCCAATCGCTCCCTAAACCTAAAATTCTCATCTCCTCCCTAACTCTAACCTTCTGCTCTGTTAATGACTCCTTAAACATATAATCCCCTTCCCCTTCATAACCCTAGTCTCCTGATTGCTCCCTAAATCTAATCTTCCCTCCCCTTCCTAATCCTAACCTTCCAATCACCTCCATTAACATAAAGCCCGCCTTTCCCTTCCCCACTTACCTGTTCCATGGTTAGCACCTGATTGTGTCCAACAATTGCAGCAGCTGCTTTTGAATTCATGTCAGGATTAAAGCAATTTGAGTTCCAGGCTGCAAGTCAGAGGAATTCAAGCAGCTGAGTCTCGAGCACCTGTAATATTCCCATATCATGCATCAGAATTTCTATACTATTAGGAATGTAACAGTCTGGTAGAGGGACTATCACTTGATGACAAAATATTTGTTCATTATGGTAGGATTAACATGACCATTTATATTTGATAACTAACCGCAAAGTCCCAGAATGGGCTGTTCCTACCCTTCAAGAAAATTGCAGTTTTCTAGGGAACAGGACATGTTATTGTTATTATTATTATTATTATTATTATTATTATTATTATTATTATTATTATTTTATTTTATTGTTTTAATTGTATGTGGTTTCCATTAACCATAGTGATGCACTAGATTTCGAAGACATGCTGCCATCACTGCCTCTTACAGCTGTCCTTGGTCAAGAGGGACATCCTTTTATGTACAATGCCCCAAGATGTATAATATCTTCTGGAAAACAAGTGCTGCAATGTAGCATTAATAACAAAACATGTAGAGCTTAATCAAAACAATATATTTAACTTTATTTAACAAACTATGCCTATGATTGCAGCACATGTAGCATTTAAGTTCTGTGTACCAGTTTCTTCTACTGTGTTCACTACATAAAGCACTTGATTCAAGAAATTTGGAAGGGTACAGCCATCTCACTTAAATTTATTTTATTTATTTATTTATTGCAGTTGGTTTACCAGGATAGTCCATTGGGCCATTGAAGAACCCGTTTTCAATGGAGTCCTGGGGAGAAAAGCTCCAAAAAAGAAAATAAATGTACATTAACATTTAACAGTAACATCTAGGTACATGCTATCAAAAGAACATAAGCAAAACATAAATGTACATTAACATTTGACAGTAACAATCTTGGTACATGCTATCAAAGGAACAAAAGCAAAACATAAATGCAGATTAATGAACAAACATAGTAGATGAATAAAGTAGATAATGATATTACAGGGCATTAGGTAGAGTTGGTTATGTGGGGTGGGTGCAAGAGCATTCCCATTGAGATGCTAGGTGTAAGAAAAGTGACTTCTTGAAGGTAGATTGGTTAGAGGTAATGCGGATGTTTGGTGGTAGAGAGTTCCAGAGGCGAGCAAGGCTGAAGGAAAGAAGGTTTTTGCCTGGGGGATGAGTCGGTTTGTGGACTTCTAGTAGATTTTGATTATTAGACCTTAGAACTCTATTTGGAAGGTGCATTTTAAAGGCAGAGGAAAGGGAGGGACAGTTGGAGGGGTTTAGAATAAGCTTGTGGGCTAGAGTTAGTTGAGTGTAAGTAAGATAGTTGGGAAGTTCTAACCATTTTAGTTTATGGAGGGAGAGACAGTGGTGAGTGGAAGACTTATGAGCGGTGGCGAATTTAGCAATTTTGTTATAGCAAGAGGTGAGCTGTTTTTTTAACAAGCACTGAAGATTAGTAAGTAGTGGGGCACCATAGAGGAGGGAGGGGATAAGGAAGGAAGTAGCTAGAGTGATTTTAGTGGTGGGTGTGAGGTAGGCATTTTGTCTATACTGCATGCCAAGTTTTTGATGTGTTTTTTTGATGTTTTTTTGTAGGTGGGAATTAAATTTTAGTTGGTTGTCAATGTGGACCCCAAGTAGTTTGGTCTCTGACACTATTTCAAGAGGTGAGTTATTTTGACTAGTAACTAAGAATGAGTTCATGTTGGGGGGAGTGAGTTTGGAGGGAGTAAATAACATTAATTTGGTCTTGGTGGCATTGAGAGCTAGATGATTGCTTAGCATCCATATGAACATGTTCTTACCTTATTAATGGTTGGAATGGAATTTTATGTTATGGATAACCATTCTTTTAGTTCTTTCACTTCTGTTTTATGTCCATTTGATTGCCTTTTGTCTTCATTATAGAACATCAACAGCTGGTGTTATGCTTTTGTAAGACTTGCTCTCTAGTAACTCAAAGTTTCACTCACTGGTTTTACTTAATAGGAAATGTATTTCTACAACTCAGTAACTCTTTCAGGGAATGATTTCTATTTTTTTTTTCAAACAGACATTCAGCAAAATTGTTAAAAGGGCACTTATGTCATGCCTACAGGGCATTACTCTTGGAATTAGGAGCAGTGACTCACTTCATTGGTTTAGAGCATCGGTGAGCCCTTACACCCTGTTCAGTGATGCTAGCAGCCATTCATTCTCCAATATCTGTTTTATCTAATTCATGGTCATGGAGAGTCAGTGTGTATCTTGCCAGTGAACAATCGTATACCAAAATGAAAAAAAAAAAATGATAGCTGATACTACCACAAAAAAACTGTCAGCATGTAACAAGTATAAACATAATAACAAGACTCCAACCTTTCTAGTATACTATAATGTGTACAGAGATGGCAGTTCTGTGTTGGACTTACAAAGATACCATAACCTTTACTAAAAGTGGTTGTTTTTAGACATTTTTGGGAAAAAATTAAAAATAATGTACTGTACCTGTTTTTTTTTATTATTTTTGGTATAAAAACTTTTAAAAGATGGAATACCATGATAGTTCTGATGTGTCACCATTCGGAGGATATAACCTCTGAGCTGGGTATATAAAAGTAATAGTGGTTGTGGTGGAGATACCCTCATACTGGAAGATGGAGGGGGCTTATGCCCCCGCAAAAATGCTTTTTGCATTTGGAAGCTTTCAGTCATTTGGGATTATAGTTGTCTGAGGTAACCAGTGATCATACATGAGCTGATAGCATGTCAGAGAGCCACCATAGCATATATTATCAGAGACATAAGCACACACACACACACACACACACACACACACACACACACACACACACACACACACACACACACACACACACACACACACACACACACACACACACACACACACACACACACACACACACACACACACACACACACACACACACACACACACAAATATATCCACATACATGCACTGTGACCAAGAATGTGTTTGATGCAGGTATCTATGAATGCCACAGTCACTTAAAATAAGTCATTTCAAAACCAATCTCTTTGGTACAGAGGGATGAAACCCTGGCTACAACTCAGACCACCTGAGATTGATTAGCAGCTTGGAAAGATGGAACTGCCAGGTGGGGTTGGACAAGGGATGTATGGCTTATGTCAGTGCTGTCAAATGGGAGAGAGGGTTGTTGAGACTCTTCTCCCTCAAGTGACCCAGTGCTCTGGGGAGTAAAGAAAGCCGGTCTTCCTAAAAACAGGCTATGGGTGAGAGTGATGTGAGTGGGACCTGCCCAAGCCAGTAATAGTAGCCCTTGAAAGCTCTGTCAAGCAGCAGACACATCTCTCTATCATAGCACAGGAGGAAGAGACCCCAGTAGTGATGTGTAAGTCTGTGCCACTACTGGGGTGGGAGGGCTTTACGGCAGTACAGCAAAATTCCGTAACAGCTGCCAGTATGATTTTTTTTTTGAATGACTGTCACCTTATGGGAAACGAACGGGCCACAAACAGTTGTCAGTATGGGAGGAACAATTGGACCAACGGATCATGAAGCTGATGGTTGACAAGCAGTGGGATGGCCCAAAAAAATTATTTCTTTAGCATGCACCATATCACTGGAGTAAGGCATAACATATGAATGTCTTGGATTGACTATTTATAGATCAGTTGCTTAGTGCTGTTATTTTTTCCCTTCATTTCATCTTTCTCTGCCTCTCACTCTGTTATTCTCTGGCACACTTCTAAATAACTCACCATCAATGATTAAAATGAATTACCCTCCCTCTCTTTTAAAATACTTCCCATACATAGACACAATGGTTACTTGGTTTGCTTTCTGCTGATATGTTTAGCTAAGTCCCTTTGAACTAATATCATCAGCTGTGTACATGAGTTATAGGATTTGATTTCTGGATTACTTTCCATTTTGGTTTTCATTTTTCTTATATTAGTTAAAGATGAGAAAGAGGGCAGTATGCAAATATATCAATTTGTAATTTGAACAATGCTAAAGTAATCTAAGTGTGTTTAGCAACTAGTTATTGCCCAGTAATTCATTTCCCAATACTTACCTTTTTCATTTCAGGATAATAGCAGATTCAAATATTACCCTGGTAACCAATGGGCACAAGGTAGAAAAGGTAATCCTGGATAAGGCATAGGGCATCAGTGTATGTTCTTTGTCAGGACTACACACACACACACACACACACACACACACACACACACACACACACACACACACACACACACACACAGTTTGTAAACAAACTGAATAACCAGATGTTGTGAAACATCATTGCCAATCAGTACAGCGTTGTGCCATCTAATATCCACTTAAATCCATATAAACATTTAGTGTGCTGTTAATATTTACTATTTCTGCTATATATTACTTCCCTCTAAGATGTATACAGTATGACCTTAACATTTATGAAAGTATTACGATACTTAACTTGAAAGTACATACTTCTAGTGCAGTATTACCAGCTTTCTGCCCCATAACCTTCAGTGTACATCAATTTTTTGTTTAGCATATAACACTGAATTTTGTGAATTTCAGGGTATTGTGGAATTTGTGTGCATATGTGTAAGTATGTAAAATATAGAAAATGACCAACCTAGAAAATGACCAACCTTTGAAAATATAGACGTAATCTGTTCCTGGATACTCATAAGCAGCATCAATTTTATCTGGGAGGTCTGTCCAATGAGATTTAATTAAATACAGACTCACTTCAGCCATCTGTGGGTGTATGCGCCAGAAGAATCTAAAGTAATAAATAAACAAATACGTACAACATGAAAATGATGCTATTGACATGATTACTTTTCAGATTTGCTGCTAACAAAATGCTGCTAACAAATCAGCAAGGAGCACAAAACAAATAATAGGAGCAAACTAAGAGGCAAGTAAAGCAAAACATAACTAGCTCAACATCTGCCGGAATTCCTGAATCTGATCTTGTACAGAAAGTTGTTGTAACATACTTAAGCAAAAATAATACAGTGCTGCTCTTTTACTATTCTAATGCCAATGTTTTATTTGCTTTTCGTGACCATTAAGCATTCATGCCTGGAGAAGACATCACTGCTATTCCCTTTCAAGTCATGCCTGAAAATGGGCATTGTTAGCCCAATGCCAGACGGTCAGCAAAGGTAATAAATCAAATTAAATATAACCTCCTGCACTTCTCAGCTATGGTTTGCTTTATCAAGAATGAATTAGCACTGGCTTCATGGGACAGAGTATAAAACCCTGTGACACAGATGACCCCATTTCAGGTACTGTGTCCAAGCATTGCAAGAGCTGGAGGAGGAGGCTAGGAATAAGTGGTTAGTGCTAGCTCACCTTCATTAAGGGCAAGGATGTCAGCTTCAGTCTGCTATAGTGCCAATATCAACTGAAGGCTTGGAGTGAACAATGTTCTGAAAGATGGGGAGCATACATGCCAGCCAAGCAAGTGTGCTGTTGCAGTGTCGGCAGTAAGAAGACTAGGGAAGTCTACAATGTCATATGAGACTGCTATTGCAGGAAGGAGGTGCCCAGCTGCCTGCAAAGGGACCTCATATGCCAGCAAAAATGCAACAGCCACTCACAGCTGCCTGAACGACAATACTTCCTTTGTACTGCTCTCACCACAGCATCCGTAAAGTTGTGAATGGAAATAAATGTGTGGGCAGAAGAAGTTGGGAGGATTGATGGTTAGCAGTCATGAGAGGAATAAACAAACAGAAAGAAATAGTTATTAATGGAATGACTCATTATGAAATATCACAGGACATTGTATGTGTTATTACTTTGTAGTGCATGGAGCTCCATGATTATGCTCCAATATCAGTTAAATGACATCCTGATTCAGTGCTACTCTAACAAGAGACCCAATCTTAATAACACTCAGAAAGGTGCTTAACAATTGTTTAGCATCCTCTATGCACTGTTAAGATCATGTCTGGCACTAAAAGCTGACAGCTCCTACCAGTAAACAGCAGCAACAGAACATGAAACAGCATAATTTCAGCTCCATTTCTGTCTGCTGTTTGCTACATTCAGTCATCAAAAATTTATTTGGGAATAAATTGCTTCCTTTAGACAAGGAATATATAATGATATAAAGTGCTTCTTCACTGTTTTACCAGCTTTCAATGCTGCCACAACACTCTGTGTTTCTTTTTTAATTTGTTTGTTTGTTTAATTTTACTTTTCTGCAAGTAGTAGTAAATGGAGCAGATAAATCTCCATGCACAATAAAGAATTATGGTCATATCTCTGATTATAACTTATTGCTATGTCCTCTCAACATGGACACCAAGATTCACCTCTCGAGCATTGCTCTCAAATTGACTTTCTTGGCCTCCATGTCTCAAACATATAAGCAGGTTATGATCAGGGACCCAGTCATAATTGTCTATATCTGTGATCACTTTCCAATACAAAGGAAATTGGGAACATAAAAATAATGCAAGTAATTATAGGAGCACTAAGATGCCTAGCCATACACACCTTAAAATATATACACTTAAAAGTTGTTGCCATCCTTTACAAGCACTTAATAGCTACCACCTCCCAAACTGAGCAGGGCTGTACATGATAACCCTAAGTCTGTGTGAACCCATCTGCTTATCAAAACTAGCATTAAAGGTAGACAAAGTAGTACTTTGTTTGCCCTATAGTGGCGTCTTATTCCATAGGCTAGGAATATGTTGAGTTAGTAACCTATTCCTTCAGTGACCCTGGTTTATTTGTTGGTCTAGATTTAGGTCCCTAGTGTGAGTGTTTGTAGAGCCCAGGGCCAGATCCAGTACAAGACAACCTACATAGCTGCTGGGCCCAGTGCAGGCTGGGGGGCCTGTAATTGTTACAAAAATAAAAAAAAAAGAAAGAAGCTGTGTAACACCCACATTACTGCTTGGCTGCTAACAATTCCTGCTCACCTACTCTGGGAATGTGATTGGCTGAAATATAGAGCCAATGAGACTTAGACTTCTCAAAGGCACAATATTATAAAAGCACAGCATTTTCTGCAAGCAAGTGTAGTATTTTTCTACAAGCACAGTGGAATTGCTGTTGGAATTGCACAGTGTTTAAAGTGACATTGGTTATATTTGCCACTGGAGTAAATTGCCATTGATGCTGAATTTTGCTGAAGTTGTACAATTGTGCTTTGGTGCTGAAGTGAAGTGCAAGTTTCATTTGCATGGGACAGCAGTTTGCTATTTTAAAACTGATGTGTGTTTGTGTATGTTTGTAGGAGACCTTCCTAAACTAAAGCACCTTCATTCTGTAAATCACTGTATTGAGAATTAATAAGGCCAGTCATTAGAGTTTTATAATTATATTCCATTTGTTAACTTGGGTAGATAACCCCATGGGCATGTCTTGTTAAGTGACTTGCTCTGAGTCACACAGTAGGCAAATGGAAGTGAAAAGAACCAAACATGGTACCTTTAATTACAGAAGACATCTCATTAATTCTTTGCACCAATTGCCAGATCTACATTAATTTCTTTTTCTGATAAGTTAATAATGTCATTAGAGTTTCATACTTCTTATTGTTCAGAAAATGCACACCCATGCAACATATGTTCTGTTAGCCTATTAAATGATTTAGAGTTGCCTGTCACTTAAGACCCTGAGTTGTTAACAAACTTCTCCTTCTAATCAAAAGTAGAGGGTTTGAATCTTTGCACCTCCATTTGTCTACTGTGTGGCTTTGACTTAGTCACTCAGACAACGCTGCTGGATCAGGCCTGAAAATTAACACTTTGTGCAGTGGGTTTACCTGGTTAACAAATCAATAAAAGAAAAGAAAATTATATTTAAAATGTGTCCATTTGGGGCATTAATCCCCCCCCCCCATTGTTTGTGGCTTCATCCAAAATTCTAGGGAAAGAAGTTGAGATATATATTTTTCTGTTCCTTGTAAATTTGTATGGCTTTTTGGCAAACGGTTGTAGATTGCAGTCACTTAATAATGACAGGAATGTAAGTTTTAGACTTTGTCCCTCATGAAATGCTTGCTAATGTAAAGCTTGTTGTTCTACACTTTTCTAAGTATATAAGAGAAATATTTAAAATTTGTTCCTTTTATATCTGATTCTTGAGCTAATAGGTTGGGAGGGCATGGGAGTGCAATAGTTTGTACTCTATGGTTTACCCAGCAGTGAACTGAAATTCACTTCTTGGTCATTTATTTATTCATTCATTTGATCGCAAGCAAATATCTGAATTTTTGCAATTATACAAGGGGCTGTAACTGCCGGTGATGTGTGTGTGTGTGTGTGTGTGTGTGTGTGTGTGTGTGTGTGTGTGTGTGTGTGTGTGTGTGTGTGTGCATAAGTAAGAACTTAGTTCCCGCATCCCAAAGTAGCTATGATGTAAAGGAAGGAACTGATTGTAGTAAATAGGAACATCATCACATGAACCATTTTCTTGTGGTACGATCCTTGATTTCCTTGTTTGGTTGACTGTTGACAATGTGTTCATTATTTGACTGTGAATAAGCTGCGCAGCATGACATCAATGAGATTAATGTTAAAATATGTTATTTATTTATTATTTATATTAGTTTCCCATGGTAGAGCAATGATCTCCATGGACCTTTTTCACACTCAGCCTGGGAACAGTGTCTGGTTAAGTGACTTGCTCAGAGTCACACAGTTAGGCAATGGAGGTTGAGGGAATCAAACCTTCCACCTCTGGACTACAGGAAACAGCCCTTAGCTGTGAATGCATTTTAACTTGTTTTTTTGCAGACAAGTGGGTATGAAATGCACTGTGTTGGATTGCAACAGTTTGTATGGCAATTAGTGCAGATAAGTATCACTATGAGTTGTTAATAACATGCTTCCTGTAGTGCAGGGTTTGGTTCCTTCAGCCTTCAGTTGTCCACTGTTTGCATCTCTCCAAGTCACTTCACCAGACCTGCTCCAGGACTGTCCTGAAACAAGACAGTTGTGTCCAGTGGGCTGGTATAAGCTGTTAGCAAATGCCTTATACATTTGTTTTTGAATTCTTATACCCTTCAGATAGCCACTAATTAGTGCTTCACTATATGCTGAATTCCTATACCCTTCAGATAGCCACTAATTAGTGCTTCACTATATGCTCTTAGACCATGAATCCCAGTATGTTTGTTGTAGTTGAATGGATTGCCACCTGTATTTTCAATACTTGTGAGTTTCAAATGAAAAGAAGTTTACTTTTGCTCATGCTAAGTCTGTTTCCATCATGAGTGTATTATTTTGTTCATCAAATGGATTTCTATTTTTTTTGCTGAAAAATTGTGAAGAAAAGTTTTACATTAAATCCAAATCTCTGTGACCATTGTAAAAGTAAACAAGAAAACTGTATTCACATGGACAGGTCTGAACAGTGTTTTATGGTAATTGAGGACACTCAGCCAAGCAATGGAATATTGGAAGTGGAAGTGCACAGTTAATTCCAGATCATTGTCAAGGAGTTAACAGAGCCCCTCCACAGGAGAGCCACCTAGCCTGGAAGTGTACTTACTGCAACAGGCATACTGGAAGGCTCAGAATCATCAAGGTGCATGCAACATTTTTGGCTGTATTAGAACACGTAATTGAAACTGAACTGGCTTGTAACACCATGCAGCTGTTAGCCTAAAATGCACAAATGTATCATGAGTTTCCAAAAAGTTTCTTATTGTACATTTGTAAATGCTGTATTACTTCACAATAATTTCTCTGACCTGTCTTTGAAAACAATGACTTCTCCACGAAGGTCTGTAATGGCATCAAATCTTAGCTCTGGATCACACCTTTCTGGAGTTTTGGGGTAAACTGGTTTACCAGGTGAAGGATTTGGTGAGGGACCTAAGAAGACAAAATTTTTAATTAAATTTGGTTCATTTTATAAACAACAACAGTGAATTTATTATTTACAAAACTCTGTTCTAGCATCTAATACACCTGTTATATTCAGGGACCTTTTTCAATATAGTCCTTTAGTAATAGTTTAATGTACTTAATATGCCTTGTTACACGTTCAGAATTATGCACACATTTAAAAATGTTTTATTATCTGTAGTTAATTGTGCCTGCCCTAATAATACGAAAGATGACGTAGAGAATGTGTTAGCTCAAAGGATTATGGGTGGAAAGTCTTGCAAAATGATTGCCACCATCCACATTTAAATTATGAATTAAATTTCAAGAGTATCCAGAAAAGTTAGACCTTTAAAAATGAATGTATTAATAGGATCATAGGATAAAATGCAAGACATTTGCCTTATAAAACTGTTTACACCCTGTTACTACCCACCATTATGCTGTAGTCCTCCTTATCAAGAAAGGCAAAGCAGGTCAGTCCCACAGTAAATTTATGCCTACACATCCAAGGTGCTTAGTGACACAGAGAGCAAGGCATTGATTATTCCACAAGCGTCTATAAGAAACTATGGAAAGAGATAACACTTCAAAGCATTTCCTGGTACCTCAATAGCTTTAGGCCAACAACCTTCTTGGTTTGCAACCTCTGGGTGGCCTTTCCAGTCGCATAATATGCCTAGAATGTACATTATGAAGGTGTTGTACTCAATAAGTGATCTAAATATGGCATTAAGAGAGATCATACTCTTTTTGACCTGGATGACATGCATTTAGGTATTAGTTTTGCTAACAATTGCTTTTGGTTTTACTCATTTTATATGTCTATTTTGTTTGTTTTGTTAATTGAATGAACAATGTTTCTTATTTGGTTTTATCAAGCAGTAATTTTATAATGTCCTATTTAAATTGTGTGGGATTCCATCAGTCTAATGAAATCTTTAAAGAATAAAGGAAATTACTAAAGGTGTTACTAATATAGTAGTAACCCATGGCCGGATGTGGGTAATGCTGGATTTACCCACGGATGGCTTGGTTTGTTCACTAGAGCAAAGCCAGACATGGGTAAATCCAGCATTATCCACACCCAGCCATGGGTTATTGCTATTATACAATGACATTTTTTAAGAAAAAAAAAATTAGCTTTCTTAAATAATGTCATTGTGTATGGCGCCATGGTGGTCTTTGCTTTAATTTTGTGTGTTGGAGTTGCCTGATGTACTGTAAATGCATATGGAACTTACGTTCCCACACTTACATGGTACATTCATGCTTTAGCAATAAAGCAGCAGAGAAAGGAATATCTCCATTGCTTCTTTAATTTTTTTTTTAAAGAAAAAAAGTTTGCACTATGGACAGTTTAGAGGTACAAGAGAGACGGGGCAGAAGTACAATGAAAATCAAGTACGTTATGACAAAGTAAAGACACATATCTGATTTTCCTTTTAGTTCTGTCCTGTCTCTCTTGTTCCTCTGGATCGTGAATGTTGTACTCTTACTTGTACATGTGAAAGTGGATCATAAGGTATTGTGTCAGCTGCGATGGTCTTCATATGAGAAGGATCAGGTGTATTTTTGATTTTTGTTTTTTGAACATACCTCATTATTCTTGTTTGCAGGCCATCGCAGTTGTCTTAGAACCTTACAAACAACTTGCAAATTTGAAAGATGTTGTGTCTTTACTTTAAGTGTTTTTGCTTCTTCTTTTTAATACAGCAATAGATAAGTATGGCCACTCAATGATACTTTAGTGGCCAGAAGTTTCCTGTGGGTATATTCCTGATTTGAACCACTTGTAAAAAAATGGACTTATGAAGCCAGAGATATGAATAAAAATGGCTTTCATCCAACAGAAGTAAAATGCCAGAGATGTGAATAAAAATGGCTTTAATTCAACAGAAGCAAAATATATTCTTAATCTGCAACGGGCATACTGGTTGGGCTGACCAATCAGCATGCTTGTTTTTGAATGTTAATAGCCAGTCATTGCATAATAGAAATTATTTCTTGCTGGATTGGTTGGTCCTTAAGTTCTGTGAATCAAACCACAGCAAGGGTCATATGGTGCCTATATTTTTAAATTTGCTAAGAAGTGACTGCCTTAGAGACAAGCTCTGGCCAATGTTGTGTGCCACTATTTTTGTTTGGTGTCAATGATTTGTGAATTACTGATTGTATTAGCAATCTTCAAGTGTTTTGAGTTTTATAGGGGATAGATGATCTGAATAAGTGAAAAAAATCATTCATGGTCATTATGTTCTGTTTTCCTGAAAGAGTCTGTTAAACAAATATGTGGTAACAATGATAGCTGTAGTGGGATGCCCTAGAAATTCATCTAATACTAATTGAGATTTTCAAGATGCCAACTGTAGCATAACTTCACTCATTACAGTCCCAGGAATAGTAAATATGGCTTCAAACTGTAGGTTTTACTAACTACTAAAACTAATCAATAACATGTATTAGCATGTATTAAAAGTAAATCAGAACTGCAAGATTCAGTTATTTGTGTTGTTTAAAAAACATGTCACAGTCAACTTGCCAATAATGTTATGATGAAACATCCTTTGTTTCTGTTGTTATAATCCCTGCCTGCTGCTTATCTAGCTTTCACTTGCTGTGCTTCACTCTTGTTTGCAGTTTAGCATCTGCTAAGAGAAGCTGCCTCTGAATAAATGCATGAACTGACTTTGCTGCTAGAGTGTACAAGAGGTGGACCAGTCCTATCAAATCATTAATCAATTGTATTAGGTAATGTTACTAATATAGTACAGTACTGCACCATTTTCTTCTCTTGTCTCCTGCACATCATTAACTTGTCCCAAAATTGAAACTTCTTTTACTGTCATGTTACTCTCATTCATGCACTTTTTTGGTTGTCACACTGTTTCATAAATGTCTCTTGAGGCACCTCATTGGCCACCATCAGGCCAAAATGACTGATAACCACGCAAAACTGCAATGCTGTTGAGTCAGATAAGGCTGAGGAGAGCATCTAGACAATCACCTCTCGGGTTTATTGCTAGTAGACTGTATGTAGCCTTGGCTCAGCTATAACTCTGAATACACAGAGGAAGAAAGTGAGACGCATGATCCGTCAGCCCTTTGCACTACTAGCACGGTGAGTTTTAAGTTCTTTCAGCTCCTGAAGTACATCTGGATAGCTTTAAAGTACAGACACAGCAGCAGCATGAAGATGGAACTGAAGGTCAGTCAATATAGTGGCTTATTGCTGAAGGATTCTTTCTCACAGTGCTGGTGTCCATGATTCAGTCCTAACAACCAGCTGTTGTCTGCATAGGGTCTATTTGTAGCCCTACCTGCATGGAGTTTGTCTAAGTAAGCTAGTTTCCTTTGACCTCTCACATCACAATAGTAGTATCAGCTACTCCTGATCTATACATACATGGAGAGGTTCCTAGGCTAATACTAAACTTACAGCTATAAAGACATTGAGAAGCTTAGCCACATTATCCCTGTAGTGAAAAGAGTAGACCACTTGTCTTGGGAAAGAATACCATTCATATTAAATCCTGCCACTGGATCTGCAATTATCCATGTAATTGTTGATGTTAGTTTTCAAAAGAACCAAGCAGGTACTTTGCTTGATTTGCAGAGTCAGTCTGTTTCGAAGGCAGGGAAAGCACTGGATAAGAAACAAAGAAATAAATCATGCTAGTAAATGTTGTTGATAATACAATGGAGGTTTCAGTCTTTAGACTAGATGTCTGTTAAACTGTTTGTTCTATGAAGATGAAGAAGGCCAAAAAGCATAGGGTCTTCCATAGCAATAAACACTAGACAAATGTCATTTCTCAAGAGTCTGTATAAGACAGAATAGACAAAGAGAGGAATTTTAACCTGTCAATATAGCTTAAGTGGCTTAAACCAAAAAACTTACTTAGGAATCATTGGGCCATTTCAAGTTGTATAAGGTGCTTTGATAGGTACATTCCAAAGAGGGCAGTATGTTCTATAATGGGTCTAAATAAGGGAAAAGAGTAGAGGGTCATGGATATCTTTTGACGTAGATGAAATGCCAGAGTTACAGTCACCTTTGCCCTTGTAGCTCAGATCATTACTGACAAGGGTCTGACATGGACCATTTCAATTATCTTGTTACCACATAAATAAACGCATTATAACCATTTTGGTGAAACATTCAGCATGACAGCAGTAAGCATTACAAATTCTCAGACTAGTCCAAGAGTTTGATAACTGCTTTTCTACAGCTAGTGCAAAGATATGATTAACTACCTGTGAGGTATATTGCAAGCCTTTTCCATCAATGATTACATATTGCGAGCAAAAACACACATGGAGCTAAGATAAGCAGTTCTGAGTATCAAGGCCAAAATCTAGAAGGAATTATGACTGCAGAAGTATAAACTGGAAACTGGTCTTAAATGCTTGTCATACTACTCAACTTCTTTGTTCAAGAAATGTGGACAGTCAAAATTAATTGGAGAACAAAGGGCCAAAATCAGGGACATATTTTAAATACTACTATTTAAGTACTTAGAAATGTGTTAGAATAACAGGTTTTTCATTGACATGCACTTTCATAAGGATATGAGGTCTGAAACTCATGTAGCTGTTATGATTTAGTAGCTATAGTCCATCCTCAATGATTTGCCAGAAAACTACAAATTTATTGCGAAACATATTAAAACAAGAGGAAAAATCCAGACATTCTACAAAATTCTGAACAGCTAAAATATGCAAATCATAGACTTTTTAAAGGAGCTGATAATTCAAGCATATAAGCACAAGCCAGACTAGCGGGAGATAGAGTGATGTCTACTTGCCTGTTTTGACTATAGCAGAAATTAAAGAATGGGATATCAGAGTGTTTGGTGTTACATTAGGCAAAATGTAAAATATCATAAAATTGCACTGATATAAAGCGAAGAGACATTCATGGTGCACTTCATTATTTTGTTTCAACAGGCTGTTTATAAGAGTAGAAGTCCAAGCGTAGACATTCTGAGATAGCAAAAGGAAGGGAAAATTCCAAATAAGTTTCTAATGTGTCAACTCAAGAAAAGCATCCTGTACGTTTAGAGAAAATGAAAAATATCAGCTAACACAACATGCACACACACACACACACACACACACACACACACACACACACACACACACACACACACACTCGCACACTTACCATTTACCTCCTAGTGTTTCCATAAAGAAATCAGGCCGAACCATTTAAACTACCAGCTTACACCCAAGTCTAACCCCCAAAAGAGCTGTATTCTGACAATGGTCACATAAACTTTATCTGGTTCCCCCATTTCACCAGCATATGATGGAGGTATGAGATCTGGGTGATAGATATTGTAGTGCTCATCAGTATAACCTGCACTAAACTGTAAAGTTATGACTGAACATACATTTGCTACCCTGCACATAGGCATTTATGTTTTCTGTGAAAAAAGTGGTGGTAATGATGAAAGCTGAGGAGTAATCATCATTGTCTCAGTGCTGTGAGGGACAGAACTATCTTTGTATCTCTAGTAAGCATTTGCACTAACTGGTCCAGAGTGTTTGTGGTTTACAAAGTCTAGGAACCTCTGCACCTGCAAATTTGAGGATATGTAGGATTTGCAGTTTATAGAGGGATAATTAAAGGCCCAAATGAATGTGGCATTTGGTTGAATGATGAGTGTCTCCAATAGGTCTAAGTATGATCCATGAGCTTCATAGAAAGCACAGGGTGAACTATAGCTTGCTAGAATATGGTATGGGACTTTGTCTATGGTAATCTGGATGTGGAGAAATTCCATTGTTTCATCCTGTTTAGCCAACATAGAGGTAGATCAAGACACCTCCACCTTTAGTCCCTGTCTGTGCAGTTGTTGGTTTAAATGTGTTGTAGGCAATGAAGCCTTGCACAGCTGGGGTTGTCTCTGCTGCTTTAAACCATGTCTCGATAACTGCACATATGTCTGCATTCTCCAAGGCGAGGAAAGCTTGGAGGGAGTAGAGCTTCTTGTTGAGACTCCGGCATTCACTAGTAACACCTTTAGATTTCCTTGGGTAGATTTTGCTATGTTGGAAGATTTGTCTATTTGACATTGCCTAAAAAAGGCTTTATGTATGAGGACAATGATGTAGCCAATATGTAAAACATCCTCGGCGTGTCCTCCAGTGCTGACATATATTGTATTCCCCTAGAATTACATCACAAACTAACCCAGTTATTACAGACTGTATTTGTAAGTGCAGCAGTTCTCTGGTACAGAAAAAGAAACAGTGAAATTCTGCTGAAACATTGGATTATCTTGCAGATTTAAAGCAGCAGAAGAAAAAGAAAGAAAGAAAAAAGTAAATGAATAAATACAAACACCCTTTAAACCTGGAAGAGTGCCTCCTAAACAATAGGGAAAAAATTGCTCTCTGTGTGGATCAGAATGTCTCTGGGAATTAGGCAGACATAATATGAGACATAGAAGATATTCATTGTTGCAGTAGCCTAAACTATTTAGGTTAGATACTGCCAAAGATATACCCACCGGCCAGTTCTTAATGCTTCAGTACATCTTCCATATGTCGTAACTGCTGATGCTCTTGCAAAGTCACATAAAAAGAGCAGTTTGACTATCAAAAGCTTCAGAGCTTTCTTGCCGCTGAAGTGTACTCCCTCTACAGACTTTGTGGGACTCTCAGCTAGCAATCCTTCAAGGCTGGACAGATAAATACCTTTCTGGGGAAGACATTCCACTTTTTTTCTAAGGAAAGCATTTTTTTCTGTCAAAAAGTGTATTTTATTCTAGGAAATTAGTTCTTTTTGAACTATCATGTCTGCTCAAAGCATTTTTACTTAGGAAAAACTGTGGAAAATGTGTTTTTTTTATTTATTTATTTTTTTACTGTTTTATGTAGAATATTGAACTGAGGGGCAGAATATTGTGTTTATGTGGACTCCCACTGTAATTTGTACCTCAGAACATGACTTTTTCTGTCAACAGGTTTAATAACGCATCCAGGCTTCATTTTCTTTCCGTGGCTTAACTATGGAGGGATCTCCAGTCTCCTTGTTTCTGCAAAAAAAAAAAAAAACATTTTCTAAAGAGTCTTCAAGCATCAGGACATCTCCTCCAATGCCACATGGATTGTTCCTCATCATCTCTTGGCCCTTCTGATATAGCTCCTTGGGAAGCCACTAAGGACCGAGAGGTAGACACATTCTCTGTGGATGTTGAATTTTCTTGTCAGGGAAAGGAAGAACCACTCTTGTCAGTCTTGGTGGAAGGAGCAGATGAAGTCTTACCACATTGCAGTGCATAGGTGCCTTATTATTGGAGACATGCCTGACGTGAGTCTCTTTTCCCTGTGGTTCTCCCAGGAATAGAAAGCAGTGCATTAAGAATGCTATTTTTCCTGTTTCCTTAGCTATGGACAAGGACAATTTGCTGGGCTTAGCAGAGGAATAACTCTCTACTTTTAAGGTTTTAAACCTTGTTTCTTTCCCTCTCATTCTGACACTGATTAACATTCAGAAGAAGAATGTATGGAGGGGAGTGCTTTTCTTAAGAAGAATTCTTCATCAAACTGAAGATCCTGAGTCTGAGGAAAGTGTTTTTAATATTTCCATCTAGAAGAGTTATTGTTATCTTTTTCTGAAACTATAGCTAAAATGAAAGAATTGTGTCAGTGGGAACAGAAATATAATTCCATCCTCCAAGCAAATGTATTATGATTTGTTACAACTGGATTTTCCTTAGCCTTTAGCTGTTCTTCCAGTTCTATCATCATTAGAGCGGGTTTTCTTAACAATCTGCAGCATGCCTGACCGTCACCCACCTGTCCCTAAAAAGTCTGATAGCCTATGCAAAGTACTGCAGGTAGACAAATATCTTTTTTTGTAACCCTAAATCTAAGCCTGCAAAAGCTATCTATTGCTAAATATATAGTGAAAGCTATTTCCATTCCCTCTGACAAGGATCAGAAAACCTTAAATAGGTTTGGGAAGAAAGTTAATTTTTCTGCTACTTTTAGCTTTCAGAATTTTGAAACTGCTCACATGTTAAAATGTTTACTTGTGTTTTTTTGTTTTGAGAATATCAGAAAGTTAACTGTTAACTTTGAAAACACAAAAAACACTAATGAAGCAAACTAATTAAAACCAAAAAAAAAAAAGAAACGAAAAACCCGTTACTCATACTGCTAAGCGTGTTTAATAATTAAAAATTCCACCAGATAAGTACTTTTGTCTTAAACTTTTACAAGATTTCAATAGATAAAGAGCCATTTAAAGCAATGCATTTTTATATCTCGTCTTGTGTCATATGATGGCCAAGCCTCCACAAGAATTAATTCAAAAATTTAAAATACCCTGAGCACCTTAAATATTCACAAACCATTACAGACATTACATTCACATCCAAAACATTTAATTGATAACTCTTTATAAATAAACTTTAAATATTTGATTAATCATATTAAATTTATAACAAAGAGAAAAAAGAAATATATATATATGGAGTGCCTTCTGTGTGGAGTCTGCATGTCCTCCCTACAGTTGGGTGGGTGTTCGAAAGACATGCGTAAATGGGTGTGCCATCATTGAAGGTTGAACATCGAGGTGGCACCTCGGCGTTCGTGAAATTCTACTGCCAATCATTAGCAGACCGGAGTTCCGCTGTGGCGACCCCTAACCGGGAGAAGCCGAAAGACAACAACAACATATATATATCTATATATATATATCTATATATATATATATATATATATATCTATATATATATATATATATGTCTGTGTGTGTGCGTGTGTGTGTGTGTATGTATATAATAATACAAGTTCATTCAAGTGTTAACACTTCTTATAAAAACTGTACCTATCTTAAATGTGCTTTAATTTCAAAAGACTAGAAACAGAAGACAGTTTGTTTAAGTGTGGCTGACTTCCTGCATTCAGTTGGAGATGCCAGTATGGCTCTTTCTTTTTCAGGAACAGTGCCCATGACACCCTTCTGATGTTAGGGATTAGTTTCTCAATAATCATGAATTTAAAATCTTGTCCTGGATTTTCCTGTGTATGTTTAAACAGAGAGTTAGAAGTTTTCTTTTTTCTTATTTCATATCTATGCTCATCAATTCTATCCTTTAGTTTGCTCTCAGTTTTGCCAATATAGTATCAAGGACAATTTTGGTATAAGGCCAAATAGGCTATTCCTGAAGTATCACAGGTATACTTTCCTTGTACCTTAAAACATTGGTAATTGGTCAAAAATCTTTCTCTTGTCTAAATATATTTACAATAACTACAATGTCCACATTTATTCATTTTTCATTTTACAAGCTGAAGTTTTTTATTATTATTTCCTCCCTCAGCCTCAAACATATTCTTCAGAGTTATACCTTTTCTATACACAATTCTAGGTCTTTCTCCCACTTTTTCCTTTACCGTTCTGTCATTTTTAATTATACTCCAGTTTTTATTTAGGACCCTAATAATCAAATTGCTATCTTATGTGCATGTTGTAATAAATAAGCTATCTTACTTTGTATTTACTATATTCAAGTTATGCTCCATTACTGCATTGCTTATATCCCTCCTATCAATCATGATAGGGGTAAAATAAAATAATTATTCTGCCTATTATTTATCACTTCAAATATGAGCTTATTCACTGTCTCTTCAGGGTAACCAATTTTCTTAAACATATCTTTTAATAAAAAGCATTCATCTAGAAAGTGTTCATTCAATGTGGCCATCTGGGCCACTCACACAAATTGCTCCTTAATGACTGCTTTTTTTGCTGACATAGGGTGGGAACTAGTAACATGCAGAAAAACATTTGAATAACTTGTTTTTGGTAAATCCTTGGAGTGCAATATCTATTAATATTATCTTTAGTCAACCAAATATCCAGATAAGATATGTTTTCCTCACCCACCTCATATGTAAATTTAAAAAAATTAGTACTCACATTGATATATTCCAGGAACCACGGTATTTTGCTTTCCCATCCTTCCAAACAATAAACAAGTTATCAAGGTGTCCCACAGGGCTCTGTCCTAGGCCCTTACTTGTTTAGATTGTATCTCTCAGACCTAACTTTTTCATTTGAGGTGTTCTAGAGTCTATATGCAGACGACATGAAATTGGGTAAACTGATTACATGTGTTACAGATAAGGCATGTTTGCAAAATAACTTGACTAAATTGACCATTTGGGTGCAGGAAATAAATATGCTGATACATATATCAAAAACTAAGCAGATGAGATTTGGGAGACATAAGTTGAAAGGTGAATATTTAATACAGAGCACAGTGATTGAAACTATAGACTCATTTAAGGTCCTGGGTATATGGGTAGATTCAGCTATGAGTTTTTCTAATCATGTCAACCAATTGGTTAATGATAGTTATACAACTATAGGTTGTATAAAAAGATTTAGAAAGTCTAGGAAATTAAAAATGATGAAGTCATTGTTTGTTAGTTACATTAGACCCAAACTTGAGTATGGAAAAACAATATGGAAACCCTATAAGAAAACAAGCATGAGTAACCTGGAAAGAGTACAGCGGAAACATACCAAAAATATCCATGGATGTGAAAATTTAAGTTATTATGAAAGACTAAAATATCTGAACTTGTACAGTGTCTCTTACAGATATTTAAGTGGAGATCTTATTCAGGTATATAGGGCATTTAGAGACAACTACCTCTGGGAATGTTTCTGGTTATCAAAAAGTACTAGAGAATCAACAGATAACCTTTGTAGAAGTTTCTATAGTAATGAGAAGTGTACTAAATAGTTCTCTAACAGAGTAGTTGATGCATGTAACAGACTACCTAATTACATTAAACAAGTACTAATTTAGATATTTTTAAGAATAGCCTGGACACTTATTACGGGAACAAGTGTTTTGGTATATTGGCAAGCTAGAAGGGTATTAATGCCTGTTCTTGAAATATTTGTATGTATGTATGTATGTATGTATGTATGTATATGTATCATGTGACGCAAGAAAGGGCATAAAATGCATTGCTTTAAATGGCTCTTTGATGAAGTCTTGTAAAAGTTTAAGATGAAAGTGCTTATCTGGTGGACTTTTTAATTATTAAACATTCTTAGCAGTATGAGTAACATGTTTTGCATTTTTTTCTTTTTGGTTTAACTGTTAACCTTCCTTTTAAGAGGTTAAATGCTCATTAAATTCCCTAAATATGTTTGCTTCTCAGGTAATCAAACATTCCACAAAGTGCTCTGCTAATAGTGTATCCAGAGCTGCTACTGGATCACTTATGAGAAAATGTCCTTGTTTATGTTCTCAAAACTTACCAGAAGATGTTAAAACTGAGATTTTAAATTCTTCCCTTGACAAAGATGTTATGTTTAACCCTTCTGCTGCTGATGCCATAAAAATATTTGATGAGTGAGGGAAACTGATCCAAGGGGTAAGCCAAATTTTTCAATTCTCCTCTTTAATGTTTAATAAAAAATGTCCTTGTTCTTCAGCTTGCTTTGTTAAGAAGCAAAATAAGCAATCTTAAAAGGGTTCTAACAAACAAAATTTCAAAAAAAAATGGCAAAAAGGCTCAAAGAAGAAAGAAGAAGCCCCCACCCTAAAACCAAGGGTAGTCCAAAAAATCAGAATGACTATTTGTTCATTCAAACTCCACCCCCTCTCACCTTGGTGATCCTTTAAATCTTGTCTTCAGTCTAGACCTTCAATTTCCTCAGTGGCATCAAATTACTTCAGAAAATGGGTTCTGAGAAGAACAGAAAAGGGTACAGATGGCAATGGAAATTTCGACCCCCTTTTTCATGGAATTTCTCCTCATCCTGCAAAACAAATGCCCTTGTTTAGTCCAGTTCTGAAGCTCATGTTTTCTGAGGAGGTCATAGAAATAGTGCCCTCATACCAAACAGGCAAAAGTTTTTGTTCAAGTATCTTTCTGGTGCCAAAGAAAGAGGGAACTTGAAGACCAGTTCTAGATCTTTCCTCTCTCAATCTCTATGTCAAGGTCCCAAAATCAAAACTTTATCCCTCCAAACACTTCTACCACTCATATCCTCCCTTAGTTTAATGGCAATGTTAGACCTAATCATAAACCAGTTTTCTAGAAATTCAGACATTTCTTATGATTTTCTGTATCTGACTTGCATTATTGGTTCTCTGTCTTATTCTTTGGGCTATCTATTGCACCAAGGGTATGTACAAAGTGTCTGCTGTCAGTAATTGTTTACAGCAGATTTCAAGGCATTCAGAACTTTCCATATTTTGACAAATGTTTAACAGTTGTAGACACTTTTTCTCAGTTGTTGAGATTCTTTGGTGTGTGTCAAGAAACTCCTCATCAGGCTAAGATTTCAAATGAACCTACAGAAATCATCTCTTATCCCTTCTCACAATACTTTTTTAGGATTTCTTCCAGATTCATCCCTAGGAAGGGCTTTTCTTTGTTTGGATAAAGTAGAACTATACAAATAAATTTTTCTGAGCTTTTCTACTAACCTCTGACATCTCTGAGGGACTTTCTTAGGATTCTTGGTTTTATGGCCTCTATAATTATCATGGTCCCTTGTCTAGAATTCACATGAGAAAAATTCAGTGGTACTTCAGGTCAGTCTAGCCTGAGCATCATCACTCTTTTTCTTTTCAGTTTCATGTGCCGGGGGTTGTCAGAAGGGAGGTACTGTGGCTGGTGAACCAGTTCTTTCTCACCTCAGCTCTCCTTTCTCTCTTCCCCCTCCCCTTCAGTCTGTCACAACAGATGCCAGGCTGTTATGAAAGGAGATGAAGTACAAGGTCCATGAAACAAACAGGACAGACAAAAGCGCATACATGTCAAAGGTATGCTGGCAGTGATCCATGATTTAAAAGCTTTAAATCATCTCTGATCCTCAGCACCTCTACAAGTTATTACTTTTAATGTTTATACTATTACTAGTATAAACAAACTAAGGTCTAAGTTTTACCCTCCTTGCTGACTTCCCCATAGAATGGATTTACTAACACAAGACAAGGGTTGTTTGATATTCCCCAACCTGAAAATATTTCAATTGACTTCATCACAATATGCATTGCTATTTCACATCTCTCTCGTGAAAAGTCTCATCAACATGACAACATGGTATGTTTACAAGTTTTTTTTTTTTTGGGGGGGGGGGGGCAGGTTCTTGAGTATGTTATTTGTTGCCAGCATTTTCATGTTGCAGTAGACATGCAGTAATGCTGACTTGTAGAATGGCATTAGTAAAAATCAGACCTCTCTGAAGCATCCAGGAATATTAGAACATTTTTCAATAACACTTGGTAAACAGGGGTGGATTTATATTGTCATAAGCCAATATGAACACATTAGCCAGTGTATTAAGGAAGCATGTGTGGCATACCTCTCAACCTCTTAGAGCAAGAAACCTGAAAAAGCCACAAATAACAGGGGTACAAAGGCCCAAAACTAGCTAATATAGCTCTTACAAACTTAAAAGTTGACAGAATAACAGGTCTTGCATTTGCATGAATTTTCTGAAGAATATGATGTCTGAAAATCAAATATCTGACATTATGAATTATCAGTGATTTGCCAGAAAACTGCAAATTTATGAGTAACTAACCAATCAGAAATCTGGATATTCTGAGAAAATCTGAACAGTTGTGAGCTATGAATGTTTGGCACTTCTCATGCAACAATGATAGCTGTGAAGTTTTCACCATCATGTATTGAAAGGATGGTAGAAAACATTGCAGTCTTTGTTTCTAAAAATTCAGTTAATGTTTGATGAGCACAAAAAGAGAACAATTGTCCCTGTACAGACGCAAGGCATTATTTGCTTTATAGAAACCCTGCGTAATAGAAAGATTGCCTATGATGGAAGATATTGTGTTTTCTTAAAAATGTGAAATGTTTGTAAAGCAATTAAAAAGGCACACATTTAAAAATAAGTAAAACAAACTATTTTAAGTAAGCTCATTTATAAGAAAGAAAAATCCTAAATCACTGAAGAGTATGTGCACAACACAAAACTTAATGTTCAAAAGAAACACAAATGGGTGCTCCCTGAAAAGGTGAATATAACACTATTTTAAAAGCCTAATATGGTGAACATTTTCATCTCTAGACTGGAATTCATCATGCTACTACAAGCATTCCAATTTCAAAATGATAAAATAACCGTGATTCAAACAACCTAAAACCTCATAAAAACTCTATATTACAGTGGCATAGGAAAAATGTGGGGGCAAAGGGCCAATTGAATTACAGAATGAAAAGGGCAATGAAGCTGAGTAGTGACCAGACAGCCAACAAAAATGAATTGCTCAGTGGTAGCATAAACAGAGACCAACATGGAACTATTAAGCTCCTTTTAAAACTCAGGAAGTACTTTATCTGGAGTATTTTTAGACTAAACTAATGATACTTGAGATGCATTGGGGCTCCAAAGCTAATTCCCAGAATTTATAATAATAACCATTACCAAAATGACAAAGTGACAATTTCTCCATCATTCTTCCCAAATCTCTGTCTTAGTACAATAGTCTTTTTTTATACTTATCACTATTTTTTAATGTACTGGACTTGGCACTTTTAATTTTTTTAGAGAAAAGGACATTGGTCCCCTCACTTTTTGCCTACTGCTGATAGACTCCTCTTTCAAACTGGATGTCTGGGTAGTCTATTTACCTTTGATTAGTTAATTTACTCTGTCCTTCAGTTAGAACATGGTCCCACAACAAGCCATACTATTAGAGTGATTTTATTTGTGTTTTTTTTTCTCCATGCCTGTGTTTTAGATTCTAGAGATTTTGATTCGTTAAATTTCTTTGCCCACATTTGCTTTAAAATATATATATATTTAAAAATATTTTTTGTGATACATTATACTACGTAAGTCATTCTACCAAACTGAGATGTTGTGCTGAAGGAAGCGAGGAACTTAGTACAACGGGGGGGGGGGGATTCTATGCAGATGTGTAAGGGGAGAGAAGATGTGGGTTAGATTACATCTTCAAATGTCCATTTAAAATTAAATGAAATTCAGTTTTCAAAATGTAGCACACTGATATATTTTGCATTCTGGGTTTGTTTCTAACTAATGCACACTATTTCTTGTCCAGCCTTATTCTTCCTTTCTTCTCTCTACTCATGTCAGATGTTAAGTTGTCAATCTCGCCTTCATTCTTGCTGGATAGGTTCAGAGCCGATCCTCGGCTCCGACTCGGCCTAATACTAAAGCTCGAGATCTAATTTTACCGGCACGAGGCTATGCTATGTCCCATAATACTAGGCATCATATACCCAGATCTCTTTTGCCGCTTCAGCTACGAGGTTGCGTTTTCACCGGCTCCAGGTCGTATTTAAAATTTTTTATAATTATAGTTAGTTTCTATTGATATTTTTTCTCTATTTTTTTTCTGATAGTGTTAGTAGTCTCCCGACTAGTCTTCCCCCCTTTTAGTAGTAGTTTTCCAACTATTTTCCATCCTTAAGGTGGTTAGGCCTTCCCCACCCTCTTTTTTATAGTAGTTTTGTACAGTAGGGTTATACAGGTTCCTTTAGTAGGTGTGTGTGTGGAATTCTGTTGTTATTATAGTAACTTTTAGAGTGTCTGTCAAGTGTTGTGTTTGTGTTGTATACTTGTATAGACTTTGTTGTCCTGTTCCTGTGGTACCATGTCTAAGGATACCAAGATATCGGGATTCAAGAAGTGTAACTCGTGCTGTCAGAAGATGTCTCTGACAGACGGTCACACTTCTTGTGTGTATTGTTAGGACACTCTGCACATGCAGGACTCTTGTTCTATCTGTCATGCTTTTAGCCCAAGAGTCCTGCAAGAGCGCAGAAATAAGCTCATCTTAAGGGCTTATTGAAGCCCGAAGGTTCTCCTACCAAGTCTCTGTCAGGCAAACCTTCTAAGCCCGCCAAACCGTCGGCTCCATGTCCAGAGCTGGCACCGAGTGGACCTTCTTCTGCCTCGTCGGTTCCGGCCGGAACCAATACATCGAGGCCTCAGTCAGCTCCGGCCTTGGCATCGGAGCCATGTCCAAGCTGAAAGCACTCCCGATCTCCTTCATTGGAGTCGTTCAGGTCGGCTCTGAAGTCCCCTTTGCTGTCAGAGTGGAGCCATAGGTCTCACTCCTCTAGATCTTCCAGGCTTTCAGACCACGATCTTGAGAGGGTAGTCAGTAGGCTCTTGAAGTCGCAGGCGCTCACCCAGTTATTGCACAGCCCATCTCAACAGACAGCGGCTTCCCCAATGCCTGATCCAGTTCCTCCTCCGATTATCCCTTCGAGCTCGGAGCCAGAGGTCATCGGGGTTGGTACCGTGGGGGCGTCAGAGCCAATTCCACCCTTATCAGTTCCTTTGTCAGCTCCGATCCCTTCATTGGCTCCGTCCTTGGAGGGATCCGGGCACTGAGACTTCCTCGTCAGTTCTGAGGGGGTGAGTGGCATCGGAACCTGAGAGCGTCGGCGCAGGTGAGCTCGGCCCTGACATCAGCCTCAGAGACGTCCCTCTCGGTGCCGGGAGGAGCTCTCATCTCTTCGGAGCTGGGTCCCTCCTCTCTGCCTGATAGGGGCGCCTTTGAGGTCATGAGGAGCATGCTGGCTCCTATACCAGTGCCACGGTCGGCCCTATCGGCCTCTCCTTCCATGGTGCCTGCTTCAGCGTCTGCCTACCCGCCCGAACCTAAGCGCGGAGAACCAACGCTCCAGGTCGCCCATTGGGCATATCCTCCTCTTCTGAGGCCTTCCCTGATCCTGCGGGGGAGCCACCTCAGAAGAGGACATGCAAGAGGAAGCATGTGGACTCCCCGGAGTCAGTGACATCTGACACCGACCAGGAGGATTCGGAAGGGTCCCCAAGGTCCCCCTCTGAGGATGTCTCCTTTTCTGACATCCTAGAGATCCTTAAACAGAGGGGGAACTGGTCTGCCCTCAACCCTTCCGATGACGAGTCGGTGTACCTGGACACATTTGGTTCTCGCCCTTCCACCTCTTGGGTATCCCCGCCTTTCTACCCACTCATGGATGTGGTGGCTCAGAAGGCATGGACGGCTCCAGATACTATGGAACCAACTCCCCGGAGGCTCACAAAATTTATTACAGCTCCTTCGGACAAACAATTCCTCACTAAGGGGGCCCCGGTGATGCCATGGTGGTGGCGGCGGCCACTAAGAAGGAGTTGGCTGACCCTTCAGTTCCTGTCCATCCTCCTAATAATAAATCTGGGACTATGGATAGGTATGGCAAGCGGATGTTTTCTTCAGCGACCTTTGCCATGCGTTCGCTGAATTATTTGTGCCATTTCACCCGTCTTCAGAGAACTAGGTGATACCTTACAGGACCCATCAGCTGCGGTGTCTCAGGAAAAGATCAACTCCCAGCTAGGGACCCTGAACTCTATTGCAAACTCCTCCATGTGGCTCATTTCCTATGCCGCCGATGGAGCGAGTAGGGCTGCAGGCACGGGTGTTGCTCTAAGGAGACACACCTGGATGTGGCTTTGCAACTTTGCTGACCCCTTCAAGGCGTCTTTCACTAACACCCCCTTTGATGGTTCTGCCTTGCCTGCTAGAAAATGGAAGCGTTTCTCTGTCTGGGCAGGGAAAAATCACATGGACCCCTTTACGGCGCCTGTCCAGACAGTTCTAGAGTTTCTAGCAGAACTCTTTCGATTGAGCTCCTCCTCAGCTACCATTAGAGTTCAACTGGCAGCCATTGCAAATTTTCACGTTGGCTTGTCAGAGACCAGCATCATGTCCCACAAACTTTGCAAAGCCTTTTTAAAAGGTACCCTTTTACTTAGGCCCCTGGTTAAGGATCCTCCCCCACTATGGGACTTAAATTTGGTACTGTCTTCCTTAATTCTTCCTCCCTTTGAGCCGGCGGCTTCTTGTTCGTTGAAGTTGCTCTTGTGGAAAACACTCTTCTTAGTAGCCAATACCTCAGCAAGAAGGGTCTCGGAACTTCAAGCCCTTTGTGTTCGCCCTCCTTATCTTGTTTTTCACAAAGACAGAGTGTCACTTAGGACTAATCCATCCTTTTTACCCAAAATAATCTCAGAGAAAAACCTGAATCAGACCATAGATCTTCCAGTTTTCTTCCCAAATTACACCAATAGAGCTGAACGAAAGTTACATTGTTTGGACGTTCACCGTCAATTACGCTTCTACCTGGATAGAACTAAGCAAATGAGAAAATCAAACCAGCTCTTCCTGACTTATGCGGAGGGGAAGCAAGGCCAACCAGTCTCTAAGGTAACTTTGTCCAGGTGGTTGTCCTGTCTTATCATGTTGGTCTATCAGTTGAGGAACAGGGAACTTCCTACTAAGCCTAGAGCCCATTCAACTAGAGCTTTAGCTTCTTCAATAGATTTTCAGGCAAGATTACCAATGGATTCCATTTGCGCAGCGGCCACTTGGGCCTCTCCTCATACCTTCATTTCTCATTACAAGCTTGATATGGCCTCCAGAAGTAGGGCTGATTTTGGTTCCACGGTACTCAAGAGTTTGTTCCATTGAGCCACTCAGGATTTAGGTGCTAGGGACGCTGTCCCATCCAGCAAGAATGAAGGCGAGACTGACAACTTAACATTTAGAAGTTATGTTCTTACCATAACGTTCCATGTTAGTTGTCTTCTTCTCACCTTCTTTCTTGCGTCCCACCCTCCATTCCCCTAGCCTGGGAGATCTAGAGTACCTTGTGAGAATTTTTGTCACCTCACTTATTTCCCCAGCTAGCTCCCTGGCTCCCTCTTTGTTTGCTAGCTTTTCTAGAGGGCTTATATATATATATTATATATATATATATATATATATATATATATATATATATATATATATATATATATATATAGATATATCCTTCTCCCTTTTTGTATCTATGATTAGGTGGATTGTTCTCTGTTGTTGTGGGACATATATGTCCATAGTGTTAGCTATCAAACGAGATCTGGGTATATGACGCCTAGCATTATGGGACATAGCATAGCCTCGAGCCGGTAAAAATAGCTCTCGAGCTTTAGTATTAGGCCGAGTCGGAGCCAAGGATCAGCTCCGAACCCATCCAGCAAGAAATAAGGCAAGAAGAAGACAACTAACATGGAACTTTATGGTAAGAACATAACTTCTAATTCAGAGGTATGGAATGCTGAAACAGAATGCTGGCCCTATTATGCATGAAGTCAACATTCCATTGGTAGAATGCAGTTCACTGAAAAAACAAAGATCACGCTACATCTTGGGGATACATAGGTTCTTAGCTGACAATATAGTGGGCCGACTCTAAAGCTTCAATCAAGAAATATTTGTATTAACATCTATAAGCAATGTCAATGCTTTATTTTTTAAAATGTTTTTAGGGAAAGAATGTTCCTCGTGCAAACATTTAAAATTTTCCTTTTCCATTTATTATTGATTTATTTATTTATTTATTTATTTTACATTTGTTGACAGGGTTAGTCCAGCTGGGTCAGAGCCCTTTTTTAGTGGAGACCTGGGGAGAAAAGCTCCACAAAAAAGGCAATAGACACTTGATTATCTAACTTAAGTAACAGAGTACATGGTTCTTTAAACAAATGTTTCCCATCAGAAAACATTTATTTTAGTTTAACATGAGAGACTTTAGATTTACATATTAGCATAGGGCATCTAGTCCACTCACAGGGTACAAAGGATACAATTAGAATACTTACATTCATCACTTTGTGTTTAGCAGAGACATGGAAAAGGCACAAGAATTAGTATTTGAGTCTACAGTAAAAATAAGCAGGTGGATGGAGGAGAGGCTATACGAAGGAGTATATATAGAAATAAAGTTGTAGAGAAAGCAAGTCGGGTAACACTGGAGTACAGAAGGGGGGGACAAGTTGGGATGGAGGAGCCAGGTCAGTCAGGGGCATAGTTACATTGACATAGTCTTGTATTGCTTAGGTGATTTTTTTACTGCATTTTTGAACTGGTGTTTAGGCTTAGTACTAGGTAAGACATTGTCCCGTTCGATTCTCAGCTAGAGCGTCTTCTGTCTGGAGACATGCGTGAATGGGCGTACCTTCATTGAAGGCTGTGCGTCAGGGCTGGCAACTCGGCACTTAAAAATCTACTGCCAATCATTAGCAGATTGGAGTTCCGCTGTGGCGACCCCTAACCAGGAAAAGCCGAAAGACACAACAACGACAACAACATTACGAATGTGCAATGGAGGTTTATTCCAGTTGTTAGCTGGGGAATAGCTGTAGAGGTTCTTGCCAATGTTAATCTTTGGCTTGTATATAGAAAGGAGATGTTGTTTAGAGCTCCAAAGAGTTTTGGGAGGGGTGTAGGGGGAGATGATAGAGTGAATGCTTGGACAGAAAGTGAGCTGGTATAGAATGGAGTGAATTATCTGAATATGACAGAGGAGAAGGTAGTTAGGAAGCTCTAATCAGTTTAGTTTCCTGAGTGCTAAGCAGTGGTGAGAATAGTACGGGTGTTCAGCAGCAAATTTGACCATCTTATTGTAAGTGGATTCCAGTTTAGAGAGAAGTGTGGTTTATAAATTGCTGAGGATTTGAGAGCCATATAATAGGGTTGGTAGTAGGTATGCATGAGATAGGGCTATCTTGGCTTTACTGGATAAAAAGTTTTTTTTTTCCTGTAGAGGAGTCCAAGTTTTTGGTGTTTTTTTTAATGTTACTGAGTACATGCAGGTCAAATTTCATCTGGTCATCAATAATGACCCTGAGTAATTTGGTATGAATTTCAACTGTGATGGGTGTGTTAATGAGGGAAGTGCTAGAGAAAGAAGGTTTTAGATAATTCATTGTTTTTGGAATGAAGAGTAAAAGTTTAGTCTTCTTGGGGTTTAGGATTAGCTGGTTCTTGTTGAGCCAGGTTTCGATAGCATGAAAGGAGTTCTGAGTTGTTGTTTGTCGGACTGGGAGAGGATTGGCTATGGTGATGACTGTGGAGTCATCAGCATATTGCACCAGGGATGACTGTGGTGTAGATATGGATAACTGGTTGGTGAATATGTTAAAGAATAGTGGGCCCAATATTGAACCTTGGGGATCCCCATCATTATGGAAAGTTCAGGGGAGATAGCAGAGAGCCATTTAATTGATTGGAGATTATTGATTAGGTAGCTAGAGAATCAGGAGATAGCAGAGATTGATAGGTTGAGTTCTGAGAATTTGTTTAAGAGGAGGGGGGTGAGATATGGTGTTAAAAGCTTTTGAGAGGTCAAGAAAGAGGCAGAATACAAGTTTGTTCTGGTCTCTATCTAACTTGTGAGATGGATTTGATGAAAGAAATGAGGGGTGCAGAGGTACTGTGTCTGGGGGCAAAAGCCATGTTGGATGGGGTTGATTAGCTTTTTTTGTATGAGGCATTGTAGGACTTGTTTGTGTACACATTTTTCCAAGATCTTTGAGAGGGGTGCTAGGATTGCTATGGGCTGAAAGTTGGGTAGTTCAGTAGAGCTGCCTCCTTTATAGATAGGTAAGGTGTAGAATTGTTTCCAAGTTGCAGGGACTTCAGCCTCAGTAATGGATCAGTTGATGAGAATAGAGATGGGTGGGGCAATGCAGTTGACTGCTTTCTGTAGAAAGAATGGTGGGAGACCGTCTGTTTAATTTTAAGAAGCAGGGATTTAATGTAGTTGGTAGATACGTTTTTTAGGGAGAAGGGTGAGGAGGAGTTTGAGGGTTTAATAGGGTTGTTGGGAGGGGTATTGTCAGTACTGGTATTAGGTTCATAGGTTCATAGATTAATACTAAGCTAACTGCCCTTGCGAGCCATTTTAAGCCTAGCCAATTGTCCCCTGTGAGATTCAAACCGTGTGCCTTGTGTTTGTGAGGCAAACACCTTAACCATTAGGTCACCCTCCAAACCCTTTTTAGGATGGTTGGTTAGTTTGCTAATGGAGTCTATGAAATAGGTGCTAAAGTTAGTTGCAGTCTGGAGAGGAGTACTTGAAGGACTAGGTTGGGGAGAGGAGGGCTTGCCAGGATGCAGGATTTGGTTAACTGTATGCCAGAACTTTTTGGGTCATTAAGATATGACTTAGGAGGGTTATTATAGTAGTTTCTCTTGTCATTGCTAATGGCTTTTTTAGTGAGGTTGTGTAGGTGCCTGTACTGTTGGAAGTGGAGGGGAATTTAGTTTTAGACCAGAGTTTCCATGCTTTATTTCTCTGCGCCATCAGGGAGTGGGTGGAGTATGTTAACCAAGGGGATTTTTTTGAAGCGGTTTTGTAGGAGGTCCTGTTTTAACATTTTGCTAACTCTGTAAAGGTAACAGATATGTTTTTGATGGAAGATTCATTCTATGAATGGAGTGATATTAACTGATATGTATTAGTAGTTAGTGAGCAGTACTTTTTAACCTGTGCATTAATTATATCTGATGTACAACAAACTGCCGATAATACTAAAGCAATCAGTTATATATATGTTATAAATGATAAACTAACATTTTGGTTTCATAAATGTAAATTCTATATACTGCAAAGAAATGGAAGTGCAATGCCCTAGTGATACTCCACTTCATTAAAATAAGAATATCTGATATTTAAGTGTTAGTGTTTTTGGTTAGAAGAAATAAGGATCTTACCATACAGACTCTGAATCCCTTCAACATCATCATACCCAAGTGTAAATTCCTTGGCTTCAGCATATGTGTAAACAGGAAACATAAGGGCTCCAACATCATCAGAATGATCAAGTCCCAGGGAATGGCCAAATTCATGAGCAGCTGTAACAAGCAGATTATACCCTGAAAAACAAAATGGGGCGATAAATAAAATCATTTTTAATTTCAAAATAATGTGCATATAATTTGTTAGGTTTGTGTTCCACTGTGCAATAAGCCTTCTGACAAGAATCTAAATTAATTGAGAGAGACAAAAAAGTAAAAGAAAAAAAATGTTTGTGGTCAGCTGCACATATTATGTATTATTTTAATAGCCTAGTTTAAAGGATGGTGCTAAGTGCACAGGAAACACGACAGATGAGAGTAGAAGCCAGACAATATAATTAATGAAAAATACAACATAGTTTAAACCAGTTTTGTTTTAAAAAGTAACTTAGACATACTACTTATTGCCTGCTTATACATAAATGTAACAGGAAATATAACAGTATATGCAAGGTTTTGAAAGGACAGTGATTGTAATGGTGTTAGTTCAGCAGACCTTTCTAGATGTAAAATCTACAATTCTGTGGTAGTAAAGAAAAAATGTCCAATTGCATATATATAAATAACCCAACCAGAGAGATCCAAACAAAACAGACAAACATCTGTGCAAAGATATTCCCATTAAAATAAATAAATACAATAAAAAGCTGTTCAAACACATTACTTCCTGAATATCTAACTAGATCCAGTTCTTTCATAATGCACTCAGACCAGCAATGCAGACTTTACTAGTTATAGACATGAGTTTTCCTTCCTTGGGCTTATCAGTATAGAATAACTGGAAAGTCTAACAATGTTATAAAACATTTGGTATATAAAAACTGATGTTAGATAGCTTTATAATGAAGTTTATTTTCTATCTTGACATAGTATTTCTGACTGAGTCCTATATTTATATACATACAGATATATGTAAATGTAAAATAAAAATAAAATAAATAAATAATATATATATATATATATATATATATATATATATATATATATATATAAATATATTTATACATATATTTATATATATATATATATATATATATATATATATATATATATATATATATATATATGTATGGTTCTAGGTTATAACATCGACAGCTACTTTCACCGACAACAGAAACATCGACACCACATAATTGACAAACCATAACCACGACACCTCACATGCCCAACAAACAAGTAACCGACAGTCCACAAACACGAAACCCCATACACTGCACACACCACAATAACAACAATCAACTAACAAAACACATCCCCTATCCAAAACCACACACAGAACACAAGCACACCAAAATTCTCACAAACCCACACTAAACCTCACACACACAACTATGTACAACCCTAACCCAAACCCTTACCCTAAGGTCCGTCACTATCGCACACTCAGCTAACCCACGCCCTAACCCTAACTCACTTAACCGCCCTAACCCAAAAATACTACTACCGCACACTTACCTAACCCGCGCCCTAACCCTAACTCACTTAACCCGCCCCTAACCCAAAAAATACCACTACCGCACACTTACCTAACCCGCGCCCTAACCCTAACTCACTTAACCCACCCCTATCCCCACAGACTGTCACTATCCACACTTACCTTACTCGCACCCTAACGTCCATCACCACCGCATACTCATACAGCCTTCTTTCCAAGTCACTATCCCTGGCGTCGGCATTTTCATCCGTAGCGTCGGTCTTCCGAGTGTCGATCATCTGGCGCCCGCTAATCCGTTGTCGGTGATGTCAGCTGTCGATCTTCTAACCTAGACCCATATATATATATATATATATATATATATATATATATATATATATATATCTTCTTCTTTTCCCAGTTAGGGGTCGCCACAGCAGAACTCCAGTCCGCTAATGATTGGCAGTCAATTTTTATGGTGCCGAGGTGCCAGCCCGATGCCCAACCTTCAACAAAGGCACTCCAATTTACACATGTCTTTTGAACGCCACTCAACTGCGGGGAGGACATGCAGACTCCACATAGAATGCACTCCAGCAGAGAATCAAACGGGAGAACCTCTTGCTGTGAGGTGACAACGCTACCGCTACACCACCGTGGCTTATATATAATATATATATGTAATATATATATATATATATATATATATATATATATATATATATATATATATATATATATATATATATATTATATATGTATATATGTGTATATATATATATATATATATATATATATGTATATATATGTATATATATATATATATATATATATATATATATATATGCACACACACAAACATGCACATATCACACATTACCTGAAGAAATTTTGCTTTTTTGCCTCAAGCCTTTGTATAAGCTAAGTGTTCAGAGCATAGGCAGACTCTCCAATTATATTGCACTGATGATCCCAAACAAAGATGAAAGAAGTCTCTAGGTAGTGGATGCTGGATTGTTGACACAAGTACATTATTAATTGACTATGCATGATTGTATATTCCATAGCCAGCATCTTGAGACACTTTTTCAGGGAAATTTGCATACATCCTGTGATACCTTGATGAAGGATGATTTATAAATATCTTTGTATCAGAGTCTCACCAGTCTGTGTGGGCCCCATATGCATCTGCTATAAGTCTTTTGCTGCTTTATTTCAATCTTATTTGGAAACTACCTCTAAGATAAATGCACATTAGTCTTTTTGATAAGCTGAAAGCGTCAGAGTACAGCTACATTTTTCATTTATGCCTTACTGACAGCCAAACTAGGGTGGCACAGTTTTCTAGCTAGTGGAGACAGGTTTTCTGCCTTAGGACATTAATAAAGTGGTAGATGACAGTGAATATTCAAAAGCCAATATGATAAAACACTTTTATTTTAAGAGGGCATTTACCTTTCTTCCATAATGTTTTTGATGAAGTGAAGTATGCAAGCATCTTTATATAGATGCTTTTGTATTTTCCCAGGGTTTCTTTGGACAGGTCCTTCATTTCCTGAGGAAATGTAAACACTAGCATGCATACAGACACATAGACATGCACACACATATAGACACACACACACACACACACACACACACACACATTTACTTATTCGCATACCAATAAATCAAAGCTTTGATGGCAGATGAGGAGCACATGGTCTACATAGTGTTTGTCCACTTTCAGTCGGTGTGTCAGCCAGGTTAGACTTGCAAAGTGTAGAAGTAATTCTATCAGTGTTTTAATGTAAGCAAGCAGCATATTTTTTTTCTATTCAGTAACATCCAACATCCCCTGCATTTGTTGAAAACTGTATATTCTTGCCATGCAATATTCTCACACATTGTATGGAGAATGATACAAAATGCCTTACAGCCTGCATGTCTCATATTACTGCTCAGATAAGAGAAGAATGAATGCCATTCAGAGATGACAGAGCTGTATTTCTACAAATAATAATCACAAATGGTTGTGTGATCAGTCATTGCACTACATCTGAATTTAATACATGTACAAACAGACAATATTCCAGGATGCCTTCTAAATAGCATGAAACATGACCTATCATGGCCTCTACAATTGCTATTTAACTGTAGCCTCCAAACAGGCTTTGTGCCTCATGAATGGAGAACAGCAACAGTCATTCCTCTGCACAAAGGTGGTCCATCTACAGACCCTGGAAACTACAGACTCATTAGTCTCATTAGTCTTTTATGTAAATCCATGGAAAGAATTGTCATGGAAGTGATCGATAGTGATATAGTAAATCTCCAGGCACTGGACCCAACCCAGTTTGGTTTCACCAAGTGCAGATCAAGTCTACTCAGCCTGCTGGACTTCTTTGAGAATGTCACCAAAGTAATGGATGAGGGCAGCATTGTTCACACTGCCTACTTGACCTGGCCAAGACATTTGACAGAATACCCCAATCAGGCATTGTTGACAAGCTCAAGATGTTAGGTACAAATTCATATGTCAACTGGTGGATAGCCAACTGGCTCACAGACAGGACCTCAGAAGTCATAAATGGGGAGTCCACCTCTACAAAGAGGCCACTCACAAGTGGAGTCCCTCAGGGACAGTCCTTGGACTGCTCCTTTTTGGTATTTACTTCTCTGAAGTTAAGGCCAATACCAGTGGTCTCTGGCTAACTAAAGTTGCAGATTTTTGCAAATTAGGATATGTCATTGAATCTCACACTGACACAAATGTTATCCAGGAGGAGCTGACATAGACAAATAACTGGTGTCAGAGCTGTGGACTAAAACTGAATGCCAAGAAATGCATAATAATATCCTTCAGGAAGTCATCCCACCCCTGGTAACTTTCATATTGACAACACACCACTTAGAGTTGACCCAGTAGTCAAGAACTTAAGGACACACATAGATAGTAATCTAACCTTTGACTATCACATGCCTGCAGTAGTGAGGAAATCATTTTATGCTGAACAACTTATAAACAAAGGCATGGCACCTTAAGTCCAAGGAAGTCATTGTTCCACTGTATTTGGCATTCATAAGACCTGTCTTTGAGTATAATGCCTCCTTTGGTATGTACCTAACCAGGCATATCCAACAATTGGAAACTCTGCAGAGGTTCCTCACTGAAAGAGTACAGGGCTTAAGTAAAATGTCTTATGAAGACCACCTTGAGGCTCTATCCCAGTATTCTGTCTCCAACAGGCTTTTGTGGGGAAATCTATGCCTGACATACAGGGCATTGTCAGACTCCACTCTGATGGACCTCTTGCATAACTGCAAAACAAGCAGCACCAGAATTACCTATTCTAATGACTTAAACCTTTTCTGTGATATAAATAAGACCTGCTAGAGAGACAGGTATGTATCCCAGAGATTATCCCCTCTCTGGAGCAGAGTCCCCATCCATGTGAAGCAGAGTTTCTCTCTAACCCAATTCAAGTGCAACCTGGACAATTGGATGGGGAACAGGATATTCATCCTAGTTTGGCATCTGTGTCTCTAATGGACACAGGCAACCTGTAAATGGTTTATTTCCCAGGCCCTAGCTTGTAAATGTTTAATCTCCCAAGCCCCTGTTTACACATATCAAGGGTAACAGAACTTGTCTGAGATTTGGGACGCATGGCTAGACTTAAAAAGGCCCTTGCAGTGGTTAACCTAGCAAACACCTATGAACATATGAACTCAGAAGTGTAGAAGTGCCATATGTTTTGTCAGTACTGCAGATAATTTTGGACTTGCTTGAATGCACAATGATGTTAAATCTCTGCTACAAAGCTGTTCCTGTGGCAAAGAGAGATAAGACACCCTTACTGTGTTTTGAAGTTTCATTGGTGTGAAAGTTCAAATCCAGACGTGTAAAATCTTTCATGTATACTAACATTTATAGTTGTTGTTTATTTCATATTTTTTTTAATAATAGTGTTTGCGTGATGTGTGGCTTAGCGTCTACAGGGGAAACAGAGAAATACAATGCATGTCATGTAACGTACTTGTATGACAACCAATACATCAGCTATAACTGTGAATCACCTGTTTGTATAGCACATCTGCTAAACACATTGATCCACACAGCACAGATATATGTGGGTCTGGTTCAGGTCCCACCATTGTCTTTTAAGGATTAAACTTAAAAGGCACTACTCACAAGGCTAAAACAAGTTTAGCTTTGCCTGTCTTGTTTGCGCAATGCTTACCATTATGCAAATTTGGAGTAATGGCCCACACACAATGCAGACAGTGCACCTGCAGACAGGATGCAGACATTCTCGATTTCCAAAAGGATACATTGTTGCATTTTTGCTTTCCATCATGCAACCCACTAAATGGCATTGCACAGTGGTTAGCAGCCTGCCCTAACACCTGCAGATCTAGAACACCTGCAGCGTGGAAGAAGACAGTAGACAATTTCAAAATGTATATATCCCATCATGTTTGCTGGGCATTGAACAGTGGTTAACACACAGAAATTAATAATGAATAAGGTAATATCCAACTGTCTTTTAGTTATTCTGGTGGCAGCAGGTGTAAGTATAGGGCAGAAAAACAGACAATCCTGGGTTCTAATACAGGAAATTCTAAATATGTTTACTGTTGTTAAATTTCAATGTATATTAAAAGTGACATAAAAAAGTTAAACATCATTATAAGTGACAATAACAATAATTATGTATAGCAGTGGAGCTCATATGAATTACATGCATGACTAAGGGTATACAAACTATGTTTCTGTAAGTATAATTGTGCTATCTGGCATTGGATGGCATTCAGACTTCAATACCAGGACCTTGTTGAGTCACACACAAACACGGTTAATCCCTCAATCTGTCATGTGTATTTATATGTAATTCATGAATATGTCTGAGAAGTACTTCTTCTGCTGAAGGATGGAACATCACTGCTGTGGAAGAAAATATTTTGTCTCTTATGCATAGGTTTGAATCCCACATCATAAAAAAAAGTTTTATTGATGGATAAAGCCAAACCAAAAAATTGTCAGGTCATGAAATTTATGCCCCCAGTACATGTCTGCAAAGTTTAATCATCTAACAGTTCCATCAGCAAACAACCCTCAAACTAATGCCAAATGCCAGGTCAATCTTCCCATTTCTAAAACTGCTTTCCTTTCTATTTGGCACTGTTGCTCTCCTCTTAACATCATGCAAATGCAGTTGCCATTGTTGTTCAGGTTTACACACTACCAGTAAAAGTGATAACACGCATTGATGGGAAATCATTCTTAGCTATTGCAGTTCTCTCTCTGGTTAGACATGTCTAGTGTTAGAAGATAAGGTGCCTAATTTAGGGTGCAGAAGTGGGGTGTTGAAGAGTCCAGAATCTTTACTGGACTCTATGTAAAGCACCACAGCCAATGGTTGTTGCAGGGGGGACTATACTGGCTCCCATTACAAGTCTGAAACATGGAATAGTCTGACCAAGGCTGTATCCAGTACTACTGGCATCCCACACACTGGAAAATAGTGTAGGCATCACTTTAATGAACAAGAGGTGCAAGAGGCATACATTCAACTACTGGCTGGATGAGTTCAGGACTGGTAGCAGTATACTAATAAAGCAAATTTATATTAGATAAAAAGCTGTGTATAGGCCAGACTGGTATGCATAATGTTGTTCTGTTGTTCTCTTCTCAGTCTTTCACAGCTAATGAAAAGATAATTGCATATAGAGAACCCCACGGTAAGCAGCTGGAGAGATTGAGGGAAGTAAGATGTATGTATGCAGCACAAGAGAAGTATTATTGTAGTTTTTAAATAAAAATCTGTTTTCTATACAGTTGCAGCAAAGTAAGCATGCATATCCTAACTGTAAAAGCAAGCATGCATACTTCGGTCTGTACCACAAAGCAACTGCAGATGTCAAGTGTAAGAATGTAGTAAGACATTGTGGGTTCAAATACCACAAGTAGCAAATATAAAATAGTACAATCCTTTAAAAATAAAATTGATTAATTTAATTTCTACATAAGTGGCATACATGATGCTGTTAACTTAATATGTATAATTGGACCAAGCATATGTGCAGTATCTGCACATTGCAACGATTACATTGAGCAATCCTGAATTATAGTTTGTAGTTCTTAAGAAGTATAGTTAATTGCAAAAGTTCAGTTATAATATTTTATTATTGTGATAATGCATTATGTGTCACATATGATGATACTAATTTTATCTTTTTTTTTCTCTCACCCCAACCCTTATCTCTTTTTTTTCTATGCATCATCCAAACATTTCCATGTCATCCATCTTTGAAAAATTACAAAATGCTTTACAGCACAAGAAGGTAGCACAGGGAGGTAGGCCAACCCCAATGGCTCAGACTGCCCCTGCATCACCGGTTCCAGCCCCAATGCCTAGCACATCTGGTACCCAACCTGGCAGTACTGCCTCTGCTTCCCCTACACTACCTGCACCCTTAAGTAGCACTAAGCTGACAGCTGGTGCTGTGATACCCTCTTAGAGTACTGGTGGAGGTGATGATTTTATTACCTGCCAGGAGAGGCCTGGGTTGGTGTGTAGGGTTGTGCACAGCACCATTGGTGCATGCCTATGCCAGATGGAGAAGCTGTTCTCCCTCATGGTCCATAGGAGAAGACATCAAGCACTCCAACATCCAAAGGAGTAAGGGGACGATGATGATAATCCTGTGAGTTTGGACTAGATTATTACTGTCCCCATGTTTGATGAACATGGGCATCTGTTTTGCCCTCCCTAAGCCCAGTCATGGTGTCCCCAACCTTTTGTATCCCTCACCATCCATGTGTCTTGTTTGTCCTGTTTGCATGCATCTTCTTCCTCACCTACCCTACTTATCTGACCCAGAAATACCTCTGTACCTTACCCAACAGTCCTCTCTGACTGATGTAAAAAAATGGGTATCTGTCCCACAAACAAAATATCATCCCATATGTAGCTATTCACTTCACACTCATGTCTTCTTGATATACTTGATTTGGTCCAAGTGGCTATACAACAATGATTGTGTTGTTGTCACCCCTCTTTGTTGTGGTGACTGTCCAAATTCAGCTAATATTCTGTACATATTTTCATTTTACACAGTTGAAGATGTATAGTACTTTCCTACCGGCCTCCTGCACATTCTTATATTGCTTTACCTTTGTTCTTCCCCCTGCTTGCCCCCCATTTCATCACTTTCCTATATACCCCATTTTAACACATTTAATCTTGTCAAAAAATAGAACTGCACACAGCACACATAAATAAAAAAAAGTAATGAAGCCCTTCACTTTTTGGCCTCTGTGTTTGCACAAAGTTTTGCATCACACAGCAATGTCAAATGACGGTTAACGTCTCTTCAATGGTATAGTTACCTCCATGTAATGCCGCTTAAGCACATTGTACTAATGTAACCCACAGTGAATGTAGAATAAACAATCATTTCATTGCCTTATCAATACATATTTAAAACTATTAGATACATCTGGATTTGAACCCTATATCATCTGGGCTCCAAAATAAATGCTTCAGTGTATTTACACCTGCTATCACAGAGGCGGCTAAGCAGCAGGTGTGTTTTATATACTCAGTACTCAAAACTCTCATAATTGTAGCAATGAGGATCATGCTTGCTCACCACTTATGTGCAAAAAAGAGAGAGCAGTAGAAATGCTCACCTCACATGTCCAAACACTTTGCCATCGATCATGCGAGCCACCTGCTCAGTGGTGCACTATTGAAAGTTTACATTAGAAAGTATTACTTTTGTTTATTGTCCATGTACTTTTCCTACCATGAAAGTACATGTAAAAACCCAAACAAGGGGAAAGCACTTTTTAAGAAAAGAGCACATATTTACACTGGAGCCATCTGTTACCTCCCTCCATGAACTGCAAACTTGGTATCTCAGGACCTGTTCACACATATATCAACTACACTACAGAAATAAATAAATACTTTCTTATATACCATGCATATCTTTAAAATGCTAATATACATTCAGATTTTTCAGTACTTGTAGCAATGTGGACAGCTGTTTCCACATAGTTTGTAAAGCTGTCTCTTAAAATATACCTGCACATTAGAAACACAACAGCAAATACTACACTTTGCACACTCATCAGTCTAGTAGCATGCAAAACTTTAGCATCCTGACTGTTGTACATGGCTAACTATCCATTTCAGACAGGCCTCCCAACATCTTCTCTCAAATATCCAGTGATGATGCCATCCACTATAAATTGTCCTACAGCATTGTAAAAGTCACACTTCTGTCCTGGCGGTTGTGTTAAGTACTGAGTTCTGTAATCCATGTACTTAGTGGTTCTAATCTCACTGCAGTCAAGTGCTGAGTGTGTGTAGTCAGGAAAGCATAATTGTGAATCCTGCAGTCATCACTACAATCCACTGAAGTACTAACATTTTGACAGTTGGACATCCCTACACATCCGTGTCATGCAGACCTAACAAAATCTTCTCCCAGACATCCATTGATAATGTCATCCACTATAAATTGCTCTGCAGCCTTGTAAAAGTCACACTTGTGACATGGTCCTTGCATTAAGTGATGAGTTTTGTAGTCCATGTACTTAATTTGGTAGGGGTTCTAATCTTACTGCAGTCAACTAGTGTGTGTGTGTGTGTGTGTGTGTGTGTGTGTGTGTGTGTGTGTGTGTGTGTGTGTGTGTGTGTGCGCGTGTGTGTGTCTATACACTTGCTTGACATTAGTGAGAGCATTTTACACCAGCATGTGGGATACTGCTATTGCCATCTTCCACTCACCAAACACTGCTGATGTCTTTGCCTATAAAGGGTTGCCTTACACTCTTCAAGTCACACTTGTGCTATGGTCCTTGCATGAAATAAGTAGGTCTCTAGTTGGTGTACCTAGGGAGGTAGGGGTTCTGTTCTCACTGTAGTTAGTGTGTGTGTGTGTGTGTGTGTGTGTGTGTGTGTGTGTGTGTGTGTGTGTGTGTGTGTGTGTGTGTGTGTGTGTGTGTGTGTGTGTGTGTTTGTGCACTTTCTTTATATTAGTCAGAATCAAGACAAACCTGTGCTGTGGCAGTAACATTAACTACTGTGTTTGCATTAACTACATATGACAGCAAGCTACTTGAGTGTCTATTCATTCAACTATCACTTATGAGACAATTTTACACAGGGATGTGACTCCATATCCATGCCCTGCAGTGCTCGCAACATGCTTTTGTCAGCATACAATGATACTGTCATACTCCATGTACTGCAACACAACACTGTTACAGTCAGACATGTGGTGTTGCTACTGAAACACTGCATGCCATTCGTATTCTATGCCTATACAGGTGTAATGTTCATGTCATGCCCAGTGTACTGCTTGTTTGGTTGCTGGTACTTTATGGTCATTGTGTGATCTTTGCATTGCTCTTCATTTCACTAACACTTGGGGCACCATACCATTCACATAGCCCCACGCATTCCTCTGGTGACATGACATCCTTCCTGCAGAGGGGTGAAGTGAAGCATGTCCTCATGTCAAATATGCATACACACATCATGAAGCAGAGTCCTTCCATGAGCCTGTGCAAAACAACCCCAGACCACTGCATGTGTAATTGCTAATTCTGTCATGGTGTAGTGCACATCACATATGGACAGTGGCAGAATGTAATGCAATCTAACAAATGTACACATGCACACAACGGTCTTACTATCTTCCATAATATACATATATGGATTTTTACTTTCATTTTATAATAATGGCTAGGATTTCATGTGATGTTGGCCATCAGACTAATAGTGTCCTATGACTCTATGACCACTTGACATATCAATATTGCTGTCATTGCCATATGCTATATTGAGGTGTGGATATACAGTATGACTACAAGAGGGTATTACAATCTGTAATGTCAGCTAATGTACTGATGGCCATTGTTGCCATTACATTACATGCTCCATCTATACAACCTGTAGTAATATGTCCCCTGAGAACAGTTGACATAGGCTCATAGTTTCATAGGAAGTTACCAGGCTAACAGTCCTACAGCCATGTTACAGGGCTAGCCATGTTCATCACAAGTGCACCAATTGTCTTTATTAGGTGAATGTGTGAGTCTATGGTCAGCATCAACTACCCTTGTCCATTAGGGACATGGATGCCACCCCTGGGGTGAATGTGCAGTCTCCCATCCATTGTCTAGGTTGCAATTGAATAGGGGCAGTCAGGAGCTCTGCTTCACATGATTTGGAAGTTTAGATTGCCATTAGATTTGCAGATGTGTAACATTTTCATCAGTGCAGTGCAGAAAGTTGCATCGCCTCTAAAATAAGAGAAAAACTATAAGAGATCTGGATTCTATATCAATGTTTACATTATAGAGAAATGTCAGAGATAATGGCAAATAGACAATATTAAACATAAAGTTTACTGAGAAATGTCAGAGATAATGTCAGATAACAGACAATAAAACATAAAGTTTACTGAAACACTAGAACTACTACTCAGGAATACAAACTCCATAAACAAGAAGTCAGTTCACATATATAAACCCCACAGATAAGACTAATAATCTAGTTTGTAGAATCTATAGTGAGACACACTCTCAAAATGTGACTACTCATTCAAAGATATGAAGTGTACAGCTTGTAGTAAGTTAAACCATTTTGGTAAATGCTAGAGGACTGCAAATAAATTATAGAAAATTAAAACAAATCAGTTTTTCATAAAACAGTTTGCTTTTACGTCAAAAATATAAAGTCCACAATGATGATCAGAATCACTGCATTCTAAAAATATTTCAAGTAGTAATGATTCTGAAGTATGTGTTTACATAATCTGTTAGTGACAAAGCTCAACCAAAAACCAAACATAATAAAGGATTGCCTGAATTCTGGAGCCATAATCACCCTAATAAATCCATGTGTTTATAGCAGACTGAACCCAAAATCTATGCTAAGTGTCTGTTGTTTTATACTGCCAGATGACTATATGTATCACAAGAAAGGTTAGATCACTTTCTTCAAGCAAATCATGTTATCAAAACATTCATTTTTGTGAGTTCTCAGTCATTGTGCTATACTTATCCTGACTTCCTCATATCCTTTCATCTTTTATTTGACTTTCAGCTGCATATTAACAGAAGTGATATAAATCCTGGCTGCTTTTTAGGTCTTAGAGTCTGATACGTCATTGTTTTCTCTTTATTTCTCATTTAATACTCATTGGGCTTAATACCTACCCAAAAGGGATTTGTCTAACTGATGTTCACCAGGAAATCATAGTTACCCTGATCATGGTCACATTTAACAGTTCAGTACCTGAATGCATTCTGCCACCCCATATAGACTATAAGATAACTGGGTGCTATCTTACCATAGGGACTTTTCCTCTGGAGAATGTTACTCTAATAGTAAATGTTCTGTGTGTGGTCAAGAATGACCTCTAAAAGCTCAACATCTCCTTTGATAGCAGGTTGTTAATGTGCTAGCTAACTCACCAGCATGTAAGCAGGATGTGTCCTATTTCCTATTATTCCCATTCCAAGGTAAGTAGTGATATAGCAGAACTAGCATGTTTTCACATCTGGAACCAGTGATGTGGGATTGCTGAATCTGTGAGCCCAGTTGCAGAACGTTCAACTCATACAGGGCATATGTTTAGTGCTCTAGACTAGGTATGTAGTATACCATGGCACAGTTTATAATGTTATTATTTCTAATCTGTCTCGCACATAGAAACAGCAGCAACACCAACAAAATTTAAGTTTCCATTTAATTTTATTATATCCTTTCTGTTTTGAGAAAATTAAAATGCGTATGTTCTGTGGTGCCACACCAGTTCAGTGCTGCCTACATAAAGAAGAATAACTGTGTTCTACTCTACCTGAACTAAGCAAGATCATCTGCAAGAACAACAGCATTTATTTTTTCATAAGAATTGCAGTGTATTATTTGCTGTTAAGCCATTACAATTCAATTATAAAAACAATACTCTGGATCACAGATAACCTTGTAAATTAAATCTTATTTTTTACCTTTAGAAGTGGCTGACCAGTCCTTATCTTCATTAAAATGTGCATCACCTCCCAAATTATCTCCTGGTGGAAATGCATGTGCTAATAACAAGCCATATGGCCCCTCAAAAGGGTAATTATCACCATGTTCTGAAATGGAAAATAGATTAATAAGAATATGTCTTAAATAGGTTTTCCATTTTCAAAACTAAATTGCATTAATAAATTGCCTTACGTCCACTTCCAAACAGGATCATGATATCAGCTGTGCCTTCAAAAATTCTCTTGAATGTCAATGGTGTTACATCACTCCACATCTTCAGTGCCTTTTCTAATGCATAATCTACATCATAAGGTGCCATATCTGGTGTATAATTCAAAATTCTGTAAAACAAGAAGGCTTAATGAGTCTTATTTTCTTGACAGAGAGTTCATTTCATCAGACTTTGGTGATTTTTTTGGTAGTCAGAAAAGGTGGCAGCTTTCAGAAATAACCATGGAAAATTGTTGTTTAACTTCAAATTAATTTAATATCAATATACTTTAAATGAAATATTAGGAGACTTGCAGAATTATTTCTTAGAAGAACAGGTTATGTTATGATAGCTTACTCTAGTCTAAACAAGTCCTAAAATGTTTTCTTGGTGAAACCCGATATTCAAAATGGATCCTAAAGTTGTGACTATGGCTAAGATATTATCCATGAGCCAGTCACACTGGAAAATCCTCCACAAATGGAATTCTGGCTACAAACAATGCAGGCATACAGATTATTTTGCTGTTGCTGTTTCATAACCAACTGGACTGCAGAACTGAATTTCTTCCTGAATCCAGGAGGATTTAAGAAATATAATATGTTTTAATATATTTTGCTTTACCAGTTTAACAAGAGAAATAGATAAAATGGCCAAGATTAGGAATCAGTTCTCTATGTAATCATTGCAACCTCCACCTCATAAAACCCATTTTCTTGGTTTAGTTTGGCTTTCAGATAGATAATCCAACTACTTTTCCAAGCATAAGCTAACAAATAAATTCCAGCAAGTCTAATGAAAATCAGTGAGTTTAACATTATACATTTACAGTTTTATTCTAACCTTCAATCTCTTGAATGGACTCAACACCATCAGCAAGCCCACATCTTTAGACATGTATGTGATTTGTTAATTGAGAATGTTGAGGTTCTGGAAATGTTCTGTTTATTTATTGATTGATTGTTGATCTGCTTGTAAAGTCTGCACATCAGTTTACAGGTTCCTACACTTGTACAAGTGAAGCATTAGTGCAATGTTGAACTCTTACTATCTCCAATCTGGGAATATGCATTTTAATGTGTATATCCAGGATTTCAAACAACTCTCGGACCTGCTTGAAAAATGATTTTCAGTACTGGATGATTCCATCAAAGTCCCAATATCACTTACACTGTTTACCTATTTTTAATAATTAAGTTTTGTAACAGCATCACAGCTGTGAACATAGATGATTATCACTGTTGAAGTGACGCTGTGACCCCATATAGAAAAATGGGAAAAAGGCGTTATAGATGGATGGATCACAATTCTGGTTTCCATATTTTTCTCAAAATATTTCCCTCAGATTTTAATGAGAATGTTAGTGCAATTATTGATTTAGAACCATGTATAGAAAGCATAGAAACATAACATAGAAACAAAAAAACGAGAAAAACTTACATTCCAAGTCCTCCAAAGATGAACACAAAGAGTTGCTCAATAATAGTTTATTAAAAGTTTAGCATTTTAAAAGTTTAGCATTTTGTCTTCATTGACAAATGGACTTCTTCAAAACAGTGCAAACACATTCTAGGCAAACATAAACAGTTATGTAACAATCACATGGCAAGCTATCCAAAAGCCAAAAGGCATAAACAATCATCTTTAATCAAACAAGGTATAATCAGTCAATCAGAAAACTACTGATGTTTCCAAATTCATGTAACTATATGTATATATTTGTGCCCTGAAGCTTTTAAATAGACAGGCTACAACTGTCTTTTAACTATTCTAGTCAACCTAACCAGAAGCTGTTCAGCTACCTAACAAAAAATATGCAATGCAAAACTGAATTATTAATTTTTGCCTTTCACTGATATTTCTGATTGGAACAGGCATGCATAAATGTTGAAATGAACACTGAAAATTGCTCATCAGTTTCTCATTTCATACAACACCATATGATTTGCTGACTGGTGCGGTATTTGTGGATAGATTCTGAGCAGTCTTCTTAAAAGATATGAAACTAACATCTTCTTTAGTATAAAAACTCCACTGAGAGCTCTTTCAAAAAATATATACATTTCTGTCCAGTAACTTATATTAATGTAGTGCTGCTTCCAACTCCCCATACTAAGAAATAGTTGAGGTCTAGCACTGCTATGTTTTCTTTCTTAGAGCTGCTAGTAGTGGCTTTTCAAAATGTTATTTTTTTTTTTACTTTTTGTGAAAGCATCTCTTCTGTATCCTGACTAATATTTAATGACATTTCAAATTAATGAAAGTCAGAAATAGTTAAATAGTTCTTCATATTTTTAAACTTGTTTTTTATTCTGAGGGATTATCAGTTACCTTCTGTACTCTGTCACCCCACTCTATCCAGTCTCACTTTTTATCCTAGGGAAGGTGGATGTTAGTGTGCTACTACTGGCTAAAACAGAGGAATATTTAAAAATGCATTGTTAGTCTCTTCCAGCATGTTGCTGATTACTGGAGGGTATTACAAATGGACTCAATTAAGTGGTAAATACTTTTCCATGAGCGCATAGTGTAAGCTATGTTAAAATTAATGGGAAGATGTTTAGTGTACAGAAAATCAATAGAATAGAATATTTTAAAATGACAGGATTGCTCCTTTTACAAAGGGTAAGACACTGAAAGTTAAGAAAAAAAGACTGTTCAGGAAATATAAGGAAATGTAATGGGGGGTACAGACAAATTTCAATTAAAATAATATGAAGCTGGTAAGGCCAGCAGGAAAGTAATGTCAACAAATTTGTTGGGGTGGGTATGTAACATTTTTATTTTTTTTTTAAGAAAACAGAAATAATCTTTTCATATGGGCACACATTACACAGTGCAAGAAAATCAAGATGTTCAGTAAGGCTGAGGAAATAGGATAAAATTAGGAACAGTGATCGTAACTAAGCAGTGCTAAAAATCAGTGTTTATCAGAAAGGAAGAGCAAGAGGCACCATAGCCAAATATGATAACGTGTTTTGTTGATAGGGGTTCATGATTCCTGATCATTCACAGAAGACAGGTTATGAACTATGATTTAAAACTGAAGATGCACAAAACATCTGCCTGCCATTATATCACAGGATGTAAATGTGGGGAACTGATAAGAAGCATCATCCTGTAGTCGTCTTTTTGATTCCCATATACTCCATCTCTTGCATATAGTATGAAGGTGTGAATCTAAACAAGTCAATTAACCAGACAATGCTTCTTGATCACTGTAAGGAATAAGGGTAAGATCCCACACTGATTACCTCCAAAATACAACAGGTACAGGGGTATAAGCCTTAAATTCTATCACACTATCATCAAATACAATGAACTATAGGGTTAACGGAGCCTAAACCTGTACACTGACATCAAATAAGAGTGATTGATCTAAATAACTAACAGCTATTGAGGAAATGTGAAGACCATTAAGGAAGAGAATATGTGAGCATAATTATGATGTTCTAAAAAGAATCCTTTCAGTAATGCTCTTGCTAAACATGCAGATGCATATAAAGAATATAGTAAACTCTATTTTTGGATCATTGAGAAAACAGAAAAAAAAATAGCGGAGGAGAGAATTTTTTGGGAATATAGAGAACTGTTATGTCAGCTCGCATTAAATGCTGTGGCACTCCCAGGGTTGAATAGAAATATTTCAATGCAACCTTTTTAAAGTTATGAACTGCTAATCCAAGAATTTATAAACTCGTACACCCTGGATCAACTGGTCAACACTCCCACCAGAGGTGACAACATATTGGACCTGCTCATCACCAGTATGGGTGACCGGTGTTCTACACCGGAAGTCAACCATTCGCTGGTTAGATCAGACCATAGACTAATCACTCTGGATATCCACATACCACCCCCACCCCCAATCAAGGAAACAACCATGAAAAACTTTTCAAAAGCAAACTTCACATTACTTAAGACCGAGGTGGAAAGGTTCACAACCTCCATGCTAAAGGGCAATGCTGTCCAAGCTGCTGAATCCCTTACAAAAGTACTCTATGAGCACCTGCAAGAATGCATGGATTGTGCTATCCCAAGCAAAACCAAGACTCACTCCTCCAAGAAAAGGAAACCAGTCTAGTGGACTCCTGCCATAAACAAGCTATACAATAAAAGGAGGAAACTAGTACAGAAGAGAGTAAAATCCCAAGAAGGAAAGACATCCCTGATCAGTATCAGCAAGAAACTACGATCCCCTCATAAAAATCATCCAAGGCTAGCTTCGATAGAAAAATTGCCAAGGACTCCAAAGATAACCACATAGCTTTCTTTAGCTATGTCAAGAACCTAAGTGGAAACTCTCATATCTTCTATGAGTTAGTGCAGAATGGCACAAAATACACTGAACCGACTGATATTGCCAACATTCTGGCAGACAGGTTTAGTGCAAACTTCATCCCCCTCTCACCCCCTAGAGGGCATAGAACCATACCAGAAGAATGTAGCACCCCAGCAATCACTGACACACAGGTTAAAGCAGCCTTATCCAAAGCCAAAAACACAGCTTCAATGGGACTGGATGGTGTCCCAGGCTGTGTCTTACACAAGCTCCAAAATGAACTAACCCCTCTCCTAAGCACACTGTTCAAACTCAGCCTCTCTACAAGCTACATGCCCATAGAGTGGCTCACAGCAACAGTTATCCCAAGCCACAAAGGTGGAGCCACAATGGACCCCGGGAACTATCGCCTTATAATCCTGACTAGCCTGGTCTGTAAGGCTATGGAGTGCATCATCATGGAACTCATTAACAGAGGCATTGGAAACCTCCAAACATTGGACCCTACCCAGTTTGGCTTTGTTAAGGGCAGATCATGCCTCCTAAACCTGGTGGACTTCTTTGAGACAGTTACCAAGGCTTTAGCTGAGGGAAAGGAGGTCCACACAGCCTACCTAGACCTCGCAAAGGCTTTCAACACCATTCTCCATTCTGGTATTATAGACAAGCTCACCAGCCTGAACATAAACTCCTACTTCATGAGATGGGTTGCCAATTGGCTCATGAATAGAACCCACACGATGAGAGTTGCAGGCTCTAGGTCCGACTCTAAACCAGTTACAAGTGGCGTCCCCCAGTGCTCAGTCCTGGGACCCCTCCTCTTCGGTATATACTTCTCAGAGGTACAGGCAAGCACAGGAGGACTATGGCTGACCATGTTTGTAGACGACTGCAAACTGGGGACCATAATTGACTCTCCAGCTGATACAGACATCCTCCAGAAGGGTCTCTCTGAGACGGATACCTGGTGTCAAAATCATGGCCTCAAGCTAAATACCAAAAAGTGCATAGTCATCCCCTTTGAAAAAAACAAAGTACCCACGAACTACCACATACGTGGAAGTCCCCTAAATACAGAAAATGTAATAAGGGATCTGGGGACCCAAGTAGAAAGTAATCTCTCCTTTGATAATCATATTGCCAAGGTGGTTAGAAAATCCTTCTATGTGGGCCACCTAATCACAAAAGGGTTCACATCTAGAACAAAAGAGGTTATTGTGCCCCTCTACTCATCACTCATCAGACCCATCACAGAGTACAGCGCCCCATTTGGGATGTACCTTACAAGACAACTGCAACTGCTGGAAAGACCACAGAAGTACCTCACCAAGGGGATTACTTTCCTCAAACAGATGCCCTATGCAGCCTGAGTTAAGAAACTCCAGCTGTACTCAGTTGCATACCGCTTACTCAGAGGTGCTCTCTGCTTGACATACAAGGCCATGTCCAACCCAGAATTGATGGACACGCTCCACCTAAAAAAAAACAAATCCCCAAGAGCCACACATTCTAGGGTTCTAAACCTCACCACAATGATAAATAGGACATGCTGGAGGGATAGATTCCTGTCCCAGAGACTCCCCATGCTTTTGAACAGGATTCCAATCTACATTAGGCAGAGCCCCTCACTAACACTCTTCAAGAGAAACCTTGACAAGTGCATGGGAAACAGAAAATTTACCCCGGGGATCACTGCAGTGGCTCTGCTGGACACAGGCACAGGGAGCTAATGGCTCTGCTGGACAGAGGCACAGGGAGCTACTCTAAGGGGCGGCAAAAGCCAACACATTCTGGCTAGGCTTATAGATGCTCTCAGGCAGATAGCCTAGTACTGACTTATGAACCTATGACCCTATATAAATGCAGAAGCTTGATCTTTTATATTTGGTGCTGCTGGACCGGGATATTTTGTAGTCACCTAATATAGAGGACATCTGGCTTTTTATAAGAGCTGTCTTTCCAGAGTATTGCCAAACAATCCACTTATGCTGGGCTGGCAAACTCAGAAAAATGGTAAAACATGGCATGCCTAGTTTGCCTACAGCTAGTGGGGTTTGCTTTACTGGCCTGAAATATCAGTGATGACTTATAAAAGCAAAAGTAAAAGGTTTTGAACATTCAGAATTCATATGAAAATAAAGAACAATTACAAAGGGCACTGAGTTGTAAAATATAGTACTAGAAGATTATATCTACAGGTATCCAAGATAACATTCCCTGAATTGTTCAATGCAAAACACATCAAGTAACACAGTGATGATTACAATTCTGAATGGAAAATCATTGCCTGTTTGATTTCTTAGTCCATGCCAGCAATGATTCCCTCAAATTTGTGGGGCTGTTGGGTTGTATATAAGTTGGGGGATGTGGCTTTCCCCCCACATTGTGAAGTATAAGGGGCTTGCTCCACTGAAAAGAATCATTTGCAGTTTATTTTTTTCACTTCTGTGTTTCAAGAATTAGTTTTCTCAGGGTTTTGGTTCCTATGCATAATGATGTTCAAGGTTCCATTGTAGAGCCATACAAAAGTTCTGAATTTGTGAGTTAATTTTATTTTGCAGAGTCTCCAAAAAATCAGCTTGCAAGATCATTTAAACAAATCATAGATCGGTAATACTCTCTTATTTAAATGTTAGAGAGTACAGAAACAAAGTCAGACAGAAGGCCAGTGAAAGACTATCAGCATCAAACTCTGTACCAAGTTTCAACTCCACTCTTTACCATGAGGAGGAAATACCAATATGATAGGTCGCCAACGTGCTTGAGAGAGGTACCTCAGCAACCTGTTCCCCACCCTCCAGGCAGGCAATTCACTACCTTACCACAGTTCAGATATAGCACATGCACCTGATATATCATGGAACGTGATGGTAGGTGCATTTCATTCATGGTAAAGGTTTACCTCCATTACACTCCATTCAGGAATTAAAAATAAAAATATCACTCTAGTAAGTGCAGTAGCTGCATGTCTTATATGTAACATGTTACAGGTATGGTTAGAGCTATTTGTGTGGGAAACCCATTTCATTTAGTATGTTTCCATTCACTGATTTTGTTAGCAAATGTGTGTGATCCATAATTTCAGGAAGTAGAACAGTGCCAGTAAGGTGTGAAAATGTGTATTACGTTATAGAGTACTTTTTTACATGGCTGTGCGGCCTTAGTGTTAGTATATTTAGGTAAGATGCATGTGCATAAGTGAGCATTTGTGTGCTTGTGTTTGTCTGTCTGCCTCTCTCTGTGTCAGTCTGTCTCTGAAATACTTTTGACTTCTGTGAGGTCTAGTACAGTACATGTTAACCAGAACTTAAAACTGAAGTATCTTAGCTCCCTGTAATTTTTTTAAGCAAATTTCTGTAATGCTAGGTCTTGCAGTGAGGGCATATTCAGTAACAGAAGTGGAAGAAGGAAGCCACTTATCTCCTTATGGTGTGTGTGTGTGTGTGTGTGTGTGTGTGTGTGTGTGTGTGTGTGTGTGTGTGTGTGTGTGTTTATGTGTGTGATATGGGAGAGACACCTATATGTATCCACCTATTTATGCTTAGAAAACTACTGTTAACTCTAACCCTAAGACAAATAAATACTGGTTGTAAATTACATTTAGTGCACATAATATTATTTAGACTCCAGTGCAACTTGTAAGTGCAGTTAAACAAAAACAAAAATGTGTACCAAAGTTTTAATACCAATCGAGAAGCTAAAATGGACTTGATAATAATCTAGTCTAAGCCACGTCCGTGATTATAAACATAATATCAACAGCCACTGAACATCTGTAACAAAAAGGATAAAGCAGCAGCTTAAGCCAGCAGCATCCTTCTCTTTCCTGTTTAAAAACATAATAATAATTCCAGGGATTCAGGAATATCCACAGCACTCATGGTAAGGGCTGTAGCAAAAAGGGCCTGTTTCTGCAACACTGTATTCTCCGATTCATAGACTGTTAGCTGCAATGAGGAAAGACCTCATTATTGGCTAATTTGCATGTCTCCAAATTGTCTTTAATGACTGTGAGTGCAAACCAGCAGTTTCCTGTGGTAGTTAACACTGGCAGCCCATGCATCCCACTTACTTTCCCACACGCATACACGCATGCACACATTCAAACACACACACACACACACACACACACACACACACACACACACACACACACACACATGCTACATACCTCTTACTGTCCCTGAGTTATTATTATTCCCAGTAATAGTTTAAATAATCTACCTGGTATCATCTAGTGTCTCTCCTTAATTTTTACTGAAGCCTCCCCCACACACTGTCCCTCATAACTCCCAGACTGTTTTGAGCATTAGATCATGCCAGGCATTAGAGCTTCATACTTCTAATAATGTAAAAAAAGCCCTAACTACACCAACAGATGGGTTAGTGTATGTTCCTGCTTTCTGTGTAAAGAGTGCAGGATTCGCAACCTTTTTCAAACCTTAGACGTGTTACATGCTGTTTTTTTTCAGACTTAGGTGAGGCTTAAATGTTTCCCTGGTGTTTAATGGCAAAGTGGACTAGTATCCTCAGTGCATTGGTACCAGGTCTGAGTTTTTTTAGAGCCTTTATAGCACGCTGTTCAGAGCATCCCTGCTGTCTAGTGTTTCTCCCACCCCTGAGCATTGTTATGGCACAATGTTTTAACATCTTCCTTGTGGTCAGTGTTCTCCCAACGCACATCATGTTTAAATGCCATTAAGATACAATGTATAGAGAGTTCTCCCTGCAATCTAGTGTTCTCCCTGACCCTAACTGTGTTTCCACTGACTCTGTGTTGTAGGATTTGCTTCTTAGTGTAGGTGGGCATGCAGGTACGACAATGGCCATCCCACCACAGACACACACACACACATATATTTTACTTTTATCTGTCTTTCAATCTATCTATCTATCTATCTATCTATCTATCTATCTATCTATCTATCTATCTACCGATCTAATTTTTTTTTACTGTAATGGTTCTGACTGGGGTCCTTTGAACCAGCCTACGCATCTCATAAACAAAAAGATAGCAAGACAGAAAACTAGATAAATAGATTTACAGTTCCATAAAAACATTCATGCACACATATCTACATAGACAGATAAACAAATGAATATTAGATGTTGAATGTCAGTTAATGTTCTACGTTATGTTTCTAAGGATGGAAATTTTATTGACCTTTTGTATTCTAAACATCCTTACCCATACCCTCTAAAACTGCCTTGGCATAAATCTATGAAAGTTGGTGGCAAATCTCCAACTCCCTCAGTCTCGGCTACCAGTATTAATGATGAAATATAAAGTTAAAAGATGTTGTTCAGACAGACCTTTGATCACTGAGGGTAGGTGCAACTGACAGGTAGGGAGCACTTTACATGACTGTATAAAGACAGGAATTCTGATGTACTGAGAGAAAAGCATGCACTAGCTATGGATGGTACAGAGCTTGAATGCCCCTAAATATCAGGGGTCCATCACTACTATCTAGGTATTCAATTCCATGTTAAGCTTTTTCAGCTACTGTTTTGCGTCTATGAACAGACAAACACAGAAAGATAATCATTGCATTAGTAAAGTCATATCACTTACCTGAATTCATCTCAAGTAAATTCATTTTGACGTGCACCAAAGGGCTATTTTGAAAATACAGCCTTATACTAAAGAAGCAGATGCAGATATCATTTAATATTTTAATAATCAGAAAAGTACTTTGAGTATCTCACTGCTCTCCCACAAAGACAAATTGTAGCTCGACATTTAAATGCTTACTTTTTTACTTTATTGCATGTACTTTTTTGTTAGGCACACACAGTATGTGAGATGGCAGGATACTGTAGATGGACCCAGAATGTGAGTGACGGGAAATGAGGGTAATTATATCGGTGACTGCATTTTTATTTAAACAAATAAGACAGAGTCACAATTACAGCTATAGACAAAATTAGAAAGAAATAGACCCAAAAGTGTGACTTTTATAGCAAGCTATTAAGTACAATAACTGACAACAAAAAGTGGCACCAGGATGATTTACAGAAAAAAAAATCAAAGTACTTGACAGTAATCTCATCATTCAGCAGAGAGATCCTATGGATTATGAAATTAACAGCTGTCCACTACTCATGCTACAACCTTCACTGATTATACGATAATGGTAACCAGTATCAGTGGTCCTTTTCAATAAATTTATCTTTAATTCCAGCAGTGGAGTTTTTTGGAATGATGGCATAGTGTACATTTATGATTTAGAATCAGTTATGTACCCGATAAACTACGTGAGCATTTAGTTTTTAGAGTTACTTTTCTAACCCACCTTGGGGAAGTTTAAAAAAGTGTAATTACATGCTATGCTTCTAATCTTTTATATTTTAATACAAATTACAGGCTATGTTTTTAATGTTTTATGTTTTAAGATGTAAACATGGAGGTTTTCTCCGCAGGCCTCTGCTGAAAAGGAGTTTTAACCAGTTGGACTAATTACATAAATAAATATATAGATTTTGAATGTAATTTATGAGATGGTGCTACCTTTTAGAGTTTTATGTTTCTTTGTTTTACATTGTCAGATGTTTGCACAATTGCATAATCTCAGACAATGTTTAACTTGTGTTATATTAGAATAAAGCCATTCCATAACATTATTTGCCAATTCATAGGAGGCAAAACCAGCATTCATTCTGCTTCTTGAAAATGTACAGACTAGGCAATATATCTAATGCATTCCATGCATGTTTCAAAGCTCTTCATTGCAATTTATTTGTTCATTGTCACGATTTTTATCATGCATATATTTTGTTTCTTCGTAATAAAAACACTACCCCAAAATTCCAAAACTCTCTTTCAGCATTCCTCAACTAAATATTGGCTGCAATGTCTGATTTAGTACATCAACTTAAGGGAGGATTGGACAGCAAACTGAACTTTTTGTTATTTTTAACTGGTATATGACCTTACCTTTTAGCTTGCTGCAGATCTTCCAAACACCAGTAGATTACCTCTGTTGTGTTTAATGCCCCTTCCATACCTTATGTGCTTCTTAACATAGGATGCAGTACAGTATTTATAATTGCAGTACAAAACTGGATTGTGCAAAAACCATATGAGCAAACAATATGGAATCCATATAGCTGTTCTATTCATTAAAATCATTCTCAGCATTGTGAGTACATGTGTTCACATGGCAGTGCTAGCAACTTCTGTAGAAGAGTAAGAGAGCTAAAGATAAAGAGAAAAGAAGAGAGTTTGAGAAAAAAGAAGGAAGTAACGAATGGGAGAGATGGAAAGATGAGAGTGACAATGCAAGTGAAATGGTGTAACAAACGAAGCAAAGTCATCCCTAACTCAGATGTAAAAAATAATTCCATCTAAAGCATGCAGTGGTTAAAATGATCTGAGGCAGATTTAATTTATTCTGTTGCAAGTTAAATAGAATGGACCAAGGTATTAGCATACCAAAATGACATCATATCACCTTGCTGCGACTTCTGCCAACAAGTTTTGTTTCATTCATTATAGCCTAAATTATGTATACATATTTTGATGACCAGTTATGTAAAATAAAGCAATGCTGACCTTGAAAGGCCCATTATAAGTTATGAGATTAGTAACTTATGTGGGCAAAACTAGCATTGAATCTTTACCTTGAGCCTCTGCAGAATAAAAAAAAAAATAGCATTCAGTCTTATTTACTTATTTATTTTTTTTTACAAAGAGACATTCATTTTTCTTAGCAAAAGACAGCTCTGATAGTCACAGTACCTGTAAGTCAAATTATTATGTTTCCATTTCAGGCTTCGTGGAAAAACTCTGAAGTTTCTGACATCTGGAACTCCACATCTGGGTCGCTTCATCATATCTAAAGTTTCTTTATTCAACTGCCCCGTTACATCAAGTTTGAAAAATGACTGCATTTCTTCCAGATTCCGTGCCATTGTTTCAGTACTTCTTTTCATAATTCTTTCGGGCACTGGAGACGGCAAGTAGAACTTCTGCAGATAATCCTGGAAAATTAAAATACATCAGTAATGTCTAGTTGTCTTATTTATTATTCATGACATTTTAAAAATGACAAGGGAGTGGAACATGTACCTCTGCAAATTCTACATCTGCTTTGGAAATGTCTTTCGCCATATGTTCTAATGGTAATGGCAGAGCAGTTTGCACATTCAGGAGAACCAGTAGCATTACAACTATCCACTGCTTCATTTTGGTCACTGGAGTTGCCTGGCAAACATACCTAGCTTATATGGAAACACATAATCAGACGAATCACCACCGTAATTTAACCACTTCCTTCTTGAAACTTGGAAATGCACAGGGCAAATATGTTGAAATAACTGTGTAGGATGTGGCAACACCTGTGTCATTCTTGTGGTGAAAAAAATACATTCTTATCTTGCTATTCAAAATATTATGTTTGCTGTTGTTTGTAAAACAGAGTGACAGTTTGAAAGTGCTAGAGCTAAGATACAAATACCTTGCAAAGCAGCAGTAATGGATAATAGGTAATACAAAATTAACTTGACCTGGAGTGAAATTAATTTCTCCCTTAATGTTGCAGAATTATTTAAACTCACCTGTGGACATATCAGAGTAACTATATGAAATTGTGTGTATTTCATAAGTCATGGTACCTTTTACTCAGTGTCCAGTTGGTATTACTATGCAAAATACAACAGAGCCATTTCATTTCTCTGTAATGTCACACCTGCCCATTGAACTCCTATAAAATTTATTATGACATTTCCCCCCAAATTGCAACTTATTGTACCTGGTTTACCATTTTAACTAATTTCTGGATGTAATTTAACATGTTCAATTTGAGAGTATCTTCTGGATCTGAAAACTATATTAAAATAAGTATTTTCAAAGAAATGACATGAAATAGGAGCACAATAAAGGATGCCATTATGTATAATGTATCTGTCTTGGGCAAGCAACAGAAGATTGCTCTAGACAGCTTGATAATTTAATGCCCACAAGATATGGACCATAAATAGGGAGTTTGCCTCTCACACTGTTAAATATCCTAGGTGATTGCTCTATTTCTGCATGACATCTGATTTATTAAAGCTTGCAGAATGTCATCAAATAAGAGTGATAAATAGACCCTGGAGAGGTGAGTTGATTTGTCTGTCTTTCTCCCTCTCTCTCTGTCTCTCCATTACATGTTAGATTCACTATGAATATTTAACATAAAGTAAAAGAATATACCAGGTATGTAATTCCTTTTTCCATAGTTTACAGAACAGTGATTTATCTGATGGAACTGTAGTCAGATATATCAAATCAAGAGTGTAGATGTGACGAAATCTTTAAATTTCCCTAAAGCAGGGTGATTCCATTGTCATAAGGATTTGGAAGCTGTTGAACTTTAGGTGGTTTTGAGCAATTTAAGGAAGTGGTTAAATTATGGTGGTGTTTCTGTTTAATACACTGATTTTGGAAGTGCTTCATCTACTTTTAATTGATTACATGTGATGCACTGGAGGAAGCAAATGGTCTTTAGGTCTCATAGCTTGACCAGATTTATGCCATACATGTATAAAGACTCCAGATGTATAATTTATTTTTATTATAGTTGCAGAGCTGAATGAGCTTGTCTCCCAGGGCCTCTGCTAAAAATGGGCTTTGCCCATTCAAACTATCCCGGCCAACAAAGACAAATAATTAGATAAATAATTATTCTAGAGTGGAAAAGATGGATGGATTAGAAACCATAAAATAGCATTTTCATATTGTGCTGTGATAATAGATTAATAACCTATTGTGAAGAAGGAGGCCTTAATGTGTCTGCCATTTTGTTTTTAAGAATTTCAGTGACTGATACTGTCAGTGAATTTTTAGTTCTCTTTGTATGATGACTTTTTACTAGAGTAATAAACAGCTGGAAAAATGAAGGCACAAAGAGAGGAAGATGTGAATGACAATATTCTTCCTAATGGTAGACAACAGTGGACCATTTGTACAAAACAATATTTATTTTCTGAGTCTTGAGTAAAGAGGAGACCATACAGAAACAAAGCAGCACAGAAGTAAGCTGAATGGCTGAAGATAATACCAACACTACATTTCCGTGAGTTTTGGTAGGATTAAATGCAGTAACAAGTATTGTGGCGGAGTGCATTCCTGAGTGGGGCAAGTCAAAGTTCAGTAACCTGATCACTATGAAATGATCAGCCCACCTTAATCTCAGCAAAAAAGCACAAACTAAGCATGAGGCTATTAGACAAAATAAAAGTTTAAGACATTCTTAAACCAGGTATGAACTTTGCATCTGTCCCATACTAAAATACAACCTACCCTTTACTTCTATCTTATTTGCCATCATAATCAGAGGTACAACTGATCAGACAAGAAAAATAGCAGCTCAGAATGGAAAGAAGTGACAAAGGTAGGCAAGTTAAATGTCTTGTTTAATATGTCATTTTGAGCTACAACATTTTTTGCACTTTTAATTTTTCTGAGAAAGAAATGTATCTGTTGCAAAAGAAGATGGCAATCTGTAGTCTGTCAGAAAGGTGACTGGATTGTTGGGAGAAATAAGCAAAGTAGAACTTTATAGCATTGCTCATGACTCATTATTTTTGTTTATATCACTTCTCAGACCTAAAATAGTGATTTTCTTTAAGCTGGAGAGCTAATCAAAAAAAGAAATATAACTTTTTATTGCAGATCTCTCACTGCATTTTGAACACAAACAGATCATATGAAAAAGTCACATCCACTTTTACTTAAAAAACTTGCTCGGTTAGAATCACAAACAGCACAAAGAGGGCATCTTTCACACTACAGGAATAACATTAAAATATATGAGATATGCTGTGTAGTATAGTACGTGGCAGAAAAAGCTCATACATTTATGTTATGTAGGTTATTCATAGGCAGTGGTGTTCTATACCTCCAAAGGAGACAAGTTACTGTACACCAAGCATGATATTTATGTACAGAATATATTTAAATGAGCATCCTAATGGGAACAGCAGTGTTAAAAGCAGTGTTAATGCAATTCAGATTAAACACGATTGTGTACAAAGGCTGTTGTCTGACATGCAGTGTAGTTGCAGTGCCAGAAGTCATCCTATCAACCATATGTTTTACATATACCAAACAAGGACTGCCACAGTCACCACTGGTACAACAGAAATACTCCAAACACAAGGTATACACTGAACACACACAGGGTAACCAACACATGAAGACATACCGGTCTAAATGTAAAGCTAGTTTTATTAGGTGAACAGTTATCCTGCTGCTGATAATGATGGTCCACAGCTGTTCTACTGGTGGTCCAATGCATAATTCATTGTCTGTCCTTTCCACAGGACAGCCCAGTGTAGCTGGGAAATGTAGCAGGTGAATGACACTAGTTGTTAACTACAAGGACCAAATGAAATACAAATGTGGACTATATGAAAGAGTGGAATGAAGAACCTTATGTAAGGGAACTGCTCTTTGACTTATCTGACCTTCTTTTATGCACCATCCAAGCTGGCTCAACACACAGGCATGCTGGAGTACATGCTGCTAGACATGTGCGTGTGTGTGTGTGTGTGTGTGTGTGTGTGTGTGTGTGTGTGTGTGTGTGTGTGTGTGTGTGTGTGTGTGTGTGACAGAGAGAGAGAGAGAGACTAGTAGAAGTATCATCTGTTCACATCCCTCACACAATTTTCAGAGTAGAACACAACCAATGTATGTCACTAACCACAACAGAGCACACAGATTGCTTTGCCGCAAACTCTTTCCCTAATGTGTTCCATATTTCCAACCCACTAACCGTTATTAACTTGCAGACAATGCATGCTGCTAGACTGTACATTTTTACACTGCATGAATAGTGATCTCTGAGTGTGTGTGCGTGTGTGTGTGTGTGTGTGTGTGTGTGTGTGTGTGTGTGTGTGTGTGTGTGTGTGTGTATGTGTGTGTGTGTGTGTGTGTGTGTGTGTGTGTGTGTGTGTGTGTGTGTGTGTGTGCGTGTGCGTGTGTGTGTGGCAGGTAATTATGCCCTTCCTCATACAATATAGGAAGCACAGGCTGCCACTCTGCATGTTGTGTCCTTTATGCACAGTGTTCCTTTGAGCAAGTTCTCAGGGAGATTCTGAAATACAAGACACACAGACTGTTATGCTTTATGTCCTGTCTTTATACTATCACTGATGTGGTGGTCACAGAGTTTACAAGATGTAGAGTGTACCAGCCAATGTGTACAGTACCAAAGTAAGCCTAGGCTGATTTGATCCATCCACAACTCATTTTTCCCATTTTTGCACATTTATTTATTTATTATTTATTATCAGTTTGATTACCGGGGAAGTCCACTGGGCCATGAAGTGCCCATTTTCTGTGGAGGCCCAGGGAGAAAAGCTCCATGAACAATTTAATACAATATAGGATACAAAATGAAGAATAAAGGTTGCAAAGTGAAATACCATACAATGTAGGTTTGCAAAATACAAATAAAGGTTACAAAGTGAAAATACAAGAGTTGGATTCATACATTCGAGACATAATATACATTATGAGACAGTTAAACAAACTGAGGCAGTTTAACAACTTTACTGCAGAGTTTTTTTTTTTTTTGAAACAATATTTAGATGTTAGGAGTCAGAGTCTGCTGGTTCTAGATCTTTTGATTAATAAGAATAAAAATGAGAGTATAGTGGAGAGGGGGTAAGGGGAGCTTATTGGGGACATGGGGTTGGGGTGTCACTTCAGCAGTGACAGTCATCTAGAGCCAAGTTTTACACTTTTGGGTTTTCCTGTAATCAGGTACTGGTACTCCGTGCACCACTGAAAGCTGACATGCAATATAACAAAAAAGAGTGCCTACCAAACCATTACAATGTATGGGTGGTGCAGTGGTGCAGCGGTTAACATTGTCGCCTCACAGCAAGAGGTTCTCCAGTTCAATTCTCGGCTGAGTTACCCTCTGTGTGGAGTTTGCATGTTCTCCCTGTGTTCACATGGGTTTCCTCCCAGTACTCCAGTTTTCTCCCACATTCCAAAGACATGTATCTGAAGCATTTCTCCCCGGGCCTCCGCTGAAAACAGGCTCTGTGGAACCTAGTCGGACTTTCCCGGTCAACAAATGTTAAATAAATAAAAATGTAGTAACCAGTGCATGATCAGGTTATAAACCATGCATCTGTGTGCCCCATGACCAATAGGTCATCTGCCTGGCATTATGAATCTATTGCTCTATAGGTTATTAGCAGACATCAACATATTGGTGCAGTCTAACAGTTTTTTAAAGGAATTTAAAACTGCAGTGAATAATGAAGTATATAGTACACAGATATTTATGATGTAAGCTTTATCTAAAATAAAATGTTATACTGCAGTAAAACTTGACTTTCAAGTAAGTGGTACATTAAATACAAGGAAAATGAAAATAAATTTCTTTCAAAATACTTACAGAGGTAAATAATTGTGTTATTACATGACAATACAATGTAATTACTTGGAAGCAGTGGTATTGGCTATTTTTCTCTATTAGAATATTGGAGAAGTTTATTTCTAATGTTTTGTAGTTCAAGAAAGGCACTCTCCCTTTCTCTCTCTCGACATAATACGTGTGGGTGTGGACGGGCATGTAATAAGGCACTTGCAAGTGTATCTGAAGATGTTTCAAATATATTGTATATTTACATAGCCAGGGATCTGGTGAAGCAGAAACCCAAATATTAAGTGACAATATCTCTACTACAGACACTTCCAGGTGCCTTACTATACTTACAATATGAGCTTCTATACTTTTATATTGAAGCTATTTATATTAACTTGTTTATGTAGCATAAACAATTATCTAATGATGTATTTTATGTTAAATAGTATTCTTGAGTTCATTGGGTTGCTTAAGGAAGTTAATATTCTGCATATTTTATTACAAAATACCAACAGTTGCTAAAGTTATGAGCCACACATTCATGAAAATATATTTATTTATTTATGTATGCATAAATATAAGCATGTTTGCTTGTTTGTTTGATTTTTGTTGTTTACTGGGGTAGATTACAAATGACCAACTTCATACTCAGCTAAAGTTGCAGAGTTACAGTTTGTAACAAAATGGAGTGGTCTTAAAAACAATGCAACTAAAATGCATACATGAATACTGTCTTATGTAAAGCTGAAAGAAGACTAGTAACAGCATAGCAAAATCAGATTAGTTCATATCGCTTTCTTTGTATATATAGAAATATATATATGTATGTATGTATATAGTCTTTTTGTCATATACATACACACACACACACACACACACACACACACACACACACACACGTGCATGCGTGCGTGTGTGTGTGTGTGTGTGTGTGTGTGTGTGTGTGTGTGTGTGTGTGTGTGTGTGTGTGTCTATGTGTGTGTCTATGTGTGTGCTGACAACATCCTTGGTGTTTAACTTGTCCAAATGTGGCAGCCTAGCCTCCAATTTCATAGTGTAACTGCATCTCTCACACAAAGTCTTAGTTTTTTCCAGGAATAAGTGGTTGTTATTATACATGAGGCAATTACTACATTGTCTCAGGCTGACCAGAGAAATGTTAGGAAACTGCTCATCCATGACAGACAGTTTTTATTATATGTTTTATTTGGAAAGGAATGGGTTAATTTTACTGGACTATGCTGGTATCCCAGAGTCTATAAGCGGAAGCTATACTTGCAATAGTGTAATGTTGACAAATAAAGCAATGCTCCTCAACGTGCAATTGAGTTGCTCCTGGACCAATAGAAGGCTTGGAATGGTTGCACTGGCAGTTGTTTCAGGAAAAAAATAATCTTAAGGCTTATGTGTTCAGAGAGTAGCACCGCACAAATTTGAGGCTTAAATATAAGCTGGAATAAACAAGTATAAGGCTATCTACCTGATGGGAAAGCATACAATGAGCCTTCCTCCAGCAATCCCCAACTCAGATGGGTCTGGATCCACACACTTCTGTTACAAGTGTGCATAAAAAAAATCTTAATGTAAGATGACTGACATAGTGCCAAAATGTAAGAAACCACACAATCTAGATTTGGCAGCCCTGAATTCAGTAGATACAATGTAATCAGCAAATTAAAGCAGCAGTGCAGTTTTAAAGTGCAGAGAAGCAGTAAAAATGTCAGCAATGACTCAGTAAGTGGATAAAATACACCCAGCAAAGTGCAATGAGTTAAAAGAGAATAGCTATACGTAAAGAAAGGGAAGAAATTGTGCCTCAATCAGTTGTGAGGAAAATGCGCAATGCACTAGTAATGACGCTAGGCTATAGTTATTTGTTAAAGAGTCACCTGGGGATGGAGAAGAATAAGATAAATGGGAAGAAATAGAGAATATATGTGCTTCATGTCCAGAATGCCAGAAAATGACACCCTATCCTGAATTTAAATGTCCAATGATCCCAAAGTCTGTCGTAGAAGTACTCTTAACATATTGCTGTGGACATGGTGAGGCATTTATTAAAATCTAGCAATGGGTATCACTACTTAGCTGTCATAATGGACTATGCTACCATATTTACAGAAGCATTGCCATTACACAGAGTTAATGCTAAGGCTATTGCTAGAGAACTGGTACAGTTATTCTCCAGGGTGAGTATCCTTAAGGAGATGCCTACAGATCAAGACACTCTGTTTATATCAAGGGTACTGCATCAGTTATTTCAGTGTTTTGAAAACAAACAGTTGGTAAGATTAGTCTACCTTCCACAGACTGATGGATTAGAAGAGGTATTTAATAAAACACTGAAATTAATTAACACGGACATTTGTTGATGCAGGTGGTAACAACTGGGATAAGTTGCTGCCCTACTTGTCATTTTCATTTGGGGAGATACCACAAGCTACAACTGGATTTACCTCATTTTCACTTCTGTTTAGCAAGCATCCAAGAGGGCTGCTGCCACTGCTAAGGTAACTGGGAAGAAGAACAGACACCATTTATAAACACAATAGAGCTCTGTTAGCTTGCTAGAAACACTAAAGCCTGTAATATCCATAAAAAGGAAGCACCTGTAGAGTCCAGCAAAATTATAACAAGAATGTCCAACTTAGAAATTGTAAACCATGAGATGAGATACCAATACTAGTGTCCATTTAATATTATACAAAAAATAAATCCAGTTAATGACAAGGTTAGACAACAAGGGAATAGAAAGATTAAGCAAACTTGTCAACATTAGTGGATTAAAGCCATGGGAAGAAACAGAGAATTCTGCAGAGAGCTTACAAGCAGATGTTCATACAAAAGAAACCAGGGAGTCTATCTCTGAAGTTCACATAGAGGAATCCTTGCCAACAGTGGGAGGTGAAACAGTTTTATTTAACAATATAGGAGAGTTCTCATAGATGTCTGAGGTAACTAAGCTAATAAAACATAATCCAGAGGCATTCCTTGGAATGAAGGTTAAAATGAGAGCTTACAGAGTACCACAGTAAGAAAATAATAACAGAAGTTAAAAAATCCTCAAACTAGGCTTGATAGAAGAGTCATAACGCTGGTGAAGTAACCCAGTAATGCTAGATCCTAAACCTTATGGAAGTATTATATTTTTAGCATTTCAAACTTTTATAGCTATCTCATGCCAACAATTGGTGAGTTGGTGGAGATCATAGGGAAGCCTGGATGCTTGACAACACTAGACGTGATGAAGGGATACTGACAGGAACAATTAACCCCCCCCCCCCCATAAACAACTGCTTATGTAATTGCTTATGTTCTATTCACAATATTACCATTTGGTTTACATGGGACAGAAAAAACACAGCATGGAAGGCAAGAAAGAAGTAACAAGGAAGATTCCTTTAATCCAACAAAATGTACGTTCTGGTACCTCGGCAATTCGCCTTCATGGAACATTTACCATGTGCACACATCTTCCTTTTATATGGTCATCAATCAATTAATTAATTACTTAATGAAACTTTTCACATTTTCAACATTATTCTTTTCCATGAACACATAATATATAATATAAATACAATATTTAATATATTTCTATGTAAATAATCATTAAATACCATTCTATAAATAATTTTTCAAACATTGAACTTTTTTTGTGGTTTTTGTGGTTTACATGGGACCCCCAGCAGCCTTTCAGAGGCTGATAGATAAAATCTTAAAGTCTCACTCAATATGCTGCAGCATACCGCAGCCAGTTTTAGGGCCCCCAACAACAGTAAGTTATCTTACCTTGATATTTTGTAATGTGTCTGTCAAACCAACAAAAACTAGTATATCAATTATTTTATTTTATTTTATATTTGTTGACCAGGCTAGTCTAGCTGGATACATATCCATTTTCAGCAGAGGCCCGGGGAGAAAAGCTCCATGCACAAATACATTAAGGCATTAAAAACTTAGAAAAAAAATGACTAGCTTAAATTATACAGCATAACATGTAAAGAAAGTAAATTTTGTGAATACTGTACAGAGACATTAGAGTAGATTTTGGAGATAAACATGTCTTAATTCAATAGAGGGGTTACAAATACAATCAGGCAACAGTTAAACATAGTAATTAAGCATCAACATTCAATTGAGAGAAAAAATAGAAAACAATAAGTAAGAGAAAGAAAAATAGGGACTAGGAAGGACAATAATGCAGGTAAGAAGGGGTTAGTAGTTGATAGTCAATGACTCTCAAGGTGGGGTATTTGTTATAAAGCATGAGAGGAGGGGAGGAGAAAAAGTGAAGAGTATTTTTCAATCAGGCTTTGAGCAGGGACAAAGTCATTGTCTTTTTAGGTAATGTCTGAGGTGTTTCTTAAAGAGTTGTGTAGATGAGAGAGAAGTGAGTGTATTTGGAAGCTTATTCCAGATTCTACCAACAATATTGGAAAAGAGTGAATCTCCTGCTTTGTTATTAGATATATTGTTGGCAATGTGTAACTTATTAGCTGAGCGTAGTGTTGTAAGATTTTTGTATGGGGAGATCAGATTAGAGAGGATATGGGTGTTGGTGGGGTGGTGCAGAATTTTTTGTGCAATCAGCAGTTGATTGTATTGTAGTTGGTTTTGTAGTTCTAACCAACTGAGTTGTTGAAGGTTGAGACAGTGGTGGGTTCTATAAGGGGAGCCAGTGGCAAATCTAGTAATATTATTATAGCTAGTTTCCAGTTTGGAAAGATTAAGCTTAGATAGATTGGTATAAATGGCAGATGCATAGAACAGGGTAGAAGTAAGCTGAGTCTGGGCAATAGATTTCCTAGCTAGTGGGGTAAGGAAGGGTTTTATTCTATACAGGGAACCTAGTTTTTTATTGATGGTTTTTATAGTATTGTTAACATGGACATCAAAGCTGAGGTTATGGTCAATAGTTATGCCGAGGAGACGAGCAGTAAAGTCAGGGGAAATACAAGTACCATTGTCAGAGGTAATGGTAAAGTGGATCTGTGGGGATTTTTGGGTGGGAGTAAAAAGTAAAAGTTTTGTTTTTTGGGGTTAAGGAGGAGGCAGCGTTGGGTAAACCATTTTTCTACTTTGGTAAATACAGTTTGGGTAAGGGTCTGGAGGGAGGAGGAAGACTTGGCAGTACAGATAAGCGTAGAGTCATCAGCATATTGTATACAGGAGGTTTGAGGAAAAGCAGTGTGGAGATCATTAATGAAAATGGAAAAAAGAAGAGGTCCTAGGATAGAGCCTTGGGGTACTCCAGTGTCCACTGGGAGGGGTGGGGATAGTTTTTTGTCCCAGAGTACTGCCTGCTGTCTGTTTTCAAGATAGGATTTAAACCAAAGGATTGCTTGCTGGTCAAGATATTGGGCTTTTAGTGCATTGATAAGTAGGGGATTAACCATGTCGAAGGCTTTTGATAGATCGATAAATAGATCAGATGAAAGAGAGTTGTTGTTTCGATTCTTGTTAATACAGTCAGTAAAAGTTAGCAGGGCAGATGTAGTGCTATGAAAGGGTCTGAAACCATGTTGGCAATTAGCAAGCAAGTTATTGTGGAGAAGGTGCTGAAGTAGTTGATGGTGGATTCATTTTTCCATGATTTTAGCTAAAGGGGAGAGTAAAGCAATTGGACGGTAGTTGGAGATATCAGTGGATTTACCTCCTTTGTGTAAGGGGATTATATGGGAGATTTTCCATAAGGAAGGGATGTAACCTTCTGAGATAGTTCTTTTTATAAGGATAGAAACAGGGTATGCGATGGCTTTAGCAGCAATTTGAAGGTATTCTGCTGGGAGACAGTCAGCAGAAGGGGTGCAGGGTTTAAGTTTTTGAAGGAGTTTGCAGATAAAGGTAGTTGGTACTGGTTGTAAATGAAGGGGGGGCAGAGAATTGTTGGTATGTTGTGTAGGAGTGGGGATAGGGGTGATAGTGTTTTAGTAAGGGTTTGAATGGCTTCAATGAAGTAGTTGTTAAAAGCATTTGCTATTTGCAGAGGGTTGTTCTGGGGGATAGAGCTGGGAGAAGGAGTTCTAGCCTGGCCTGGTTTGAGAAGTTTATTAATGCCAGACCAAAACTTTTGAGGATTTTTAGAGTTTGAATGTTGAAGATGGGAATAATAGTTCTTTTTATCTAAGATTATATCTTTTTTGACGGCATTTCTTAACTGTTTAAAGTAGAGGTGATCTGCTGGGCTATTGGAGGTTCTCCATTTTGCCCAAATTTTGTTCCGTAGGAACATTTTTTCTTTGGTTTGTTTTGTAAGCCAAGGAGCTATTTTGGTCCTGACTCTGGAGGAGTGAATGGGAGCATGGCTATTTAGAATTTGAATGAATGTAGAATTAAAGAAGGAGATAGCTTCATCCAGATTGAGTAGTTTTAGTAATGACCATGTATACTTGTATATCTTGTATACTTAATAAACCAGATAGGTAATAATGCTTATTTATATCTCCTTTAAAATTCAAAAATGTATTTGGTTACAGTAACAATGTTTTATCAATCAAGAGCCTTCACAATTCCATTAAATATTGTACCACTAACATGGTGCCCATGGCTTAGCTAAACCCTGTTGGTAGACATTCTCCACATTAAAACTAAAAACATAGCCATCTTTAGGTACCTGCAATACCTGTGGCCACAAGGGGGCCCCCTTAATCATCCTTCACTGTGTGAGGGCCCCACAAATGCTGCTGCTGGTTGGGAAAATGATGAGAAAATGTATTAATTTCATGATTATTCTGTTTAATCTGAACAGGCTGTGCTAGGATCCTGTTAGGATAAAGCTGATAATGAACATAAGCAAGGTAAAAACTAGACAGATCAGCAACCCAGTGACCAGTGTCCATGCATACCTTGGATTTTAAGAAGAGATAATACTTCTGATCTTCAGGGATAGTTTTCTCTCTTAGGGAGTTTTGTAAATACTTGCAGAATACCAGATACTGTAACTCTCAAATTCGTCACTGAAGAATTTAGTGCAATACCAACAGCAGCAGAATAAAGGTTCAAAACCCAGAACACATTTTAAATATTACTATGATTCAATGAAAAAGTTAATAGAATAACACCTTTTGTATCAACATCCTTTTTTGGACATTAAGTATAAAACTCTAATGTCTGGATTTATTGACTGTCTGTAATCCCAAATGATTTACAAGCAGATCAAATGTGTTACAAAGGACAGAACAAAATTATGTGCAAAATCAGGGAAGGTCTGTGAAATCAGGGACAGTGAGAGGTTTGCATTATTTCTCACTGAGGTAAATAAAAGTGACCCACCCCTGCTTCTGTTTGATAACTACTTAGCAGTCACTGATCTGGTGTGCTGGTACCAGTGTTGCACAATATATTACTGAAATAAGTACAAAACTAGTATTGCTATGGCTTATGCTTGAGAGAGAGAGAGAGAGAGAGAGAGAGAGAGAGAGAGAGTGTGTGTGTGTGTGTGTGTGTGTGTGTGTGTGTGTGTGTGTGTGTGTGTGTGTGTGTGTGTGTGCGTGTGTGCGTGTGTGCGTGTGTGCGTGTGTGTGTGTGTGTGTTGTGTCTGTGTGTGTGTAAAAATGTCAGTACTTTTTATCTGTGCACACACACAATAATGCCACGACACATTATTCTTCTGACTGTCAGTAAAAAATGTAGCTAACAAGAAATTATATTTCAAAAGTAAGGCATAACATATAACCCAGACCATTCAGACACTTAGATCTTCTAAGACTCTGGGGACCTCTACTCCCCAGACTGTATAAATGGATACAAAAGGCTCGCTTAATCATCCTTGACTGTGTGGGTGCCCAACAAATGCTGTTGTTTGAGGAAAAATGCGGAGAAAAAATATATATTAATTTTCTGATTATGCTCTTTAACCTGAACAGGTATGTGATATGACCCTGTTAGGATAAAGCTGATAATGGCCTCTGGTCTCAGCTGCACTCAGCCTAAAACCAGCCCCGCTAAGATAGGTGTGTACAGAAAGCTGCTGTAGGTTATATGGGGGGGGGACTATGATGTTATTCCTCACAGTCAAATCTTAGAGGTGTACACATGAGGTCATTAAAGCTTGCATTTGGGCTGAGGACAGTGTGGTCATTGTTTCTTTTACTTTTCTTACATACCTCAAAGGTATACAAAGAAGGTCACTACAACTTGTGTAGGAGCAACAAAGTAAAATTTGTTACTGTAATCATAATTTTTTCACTTTCCTCACAATCACACTTAGGACACACATACAGGTTGCTGCCTTTGACAGTTTGGATTGAGGAGTGAGGAGGCATGCTATGTGTATGTATATCAGCAGTCCCTTGACATACATGACTGTGGTAATTTGAACCTCCACCTTAATCCCGGTCTAACACCAGAGGGATGCAAAAGCTGTCTTTTGGGGAGTATTGGGAGGCAGGCAATTCCCAGATAGGACCTGTGTATCCAGACAACAAAGGCTTGTTAGTTTATTGTGAGCTACTGTTTTGTCATCTTTGAACATTAAGCCTTGAGTGCAACTTATGTCTTCCTTGAAAGAAAAAAATAAAACAAATTATTTTCTTATTTCCTAAATGGTTATTACTGTACTGTCTTGGTCAGGAAATGTGTGTTGAAAGGATGCAGTGAAAACTAAATCTGAACAGCAACACAATTTCTTTACTTAATCATAATTTCTGTTCAATCCATTATTGGATGAAAAGGTGTGTAAAAAGAAAAAACGTTATATTGTACTTCAGAGCATATATAAAGTTATATCTTCTTGAAAAAGCTGAAAAGTAAGGCAAAATGTGAGAAAAGGAAGAAAAAAGTAATGTGCATGATATGGGGAGTCCAAGATGGGAGGGGGGATAGGGGAAGACTGGAGGCTATTGTGTGTATGGGGGTGGGGTCTGAAAAGGTAGGCCTAGGGCGCCATTTCACCTAAGTTCAGACCTGTACATAGAGTTGCTTCAATATATCATTGGTGCAACTAAATGGCAGTAACTATAAATGAACCTTTGTGAGATGGGCCAACACAGTGTAGTACACAAGTCTTGTACTACAAGAATACTGTAGCAAAGGGTCAGTCTGTGCATGCTCCTCCTAAATGTTTGCAGCAAGAACTAAAAGATTGCTTAGGAAGTGTGGCAGTGACAGGGTGATACATAGACTGGAAATGCCTAGGGGGCCCCCAGCTTGACATCTGCTGGGGCCCCCAGAATGCTAACACCGGCCCTGAACATACCTAGATAATGTGGCCATTCATTTAGAGGACTCAGAATCTCATTTACCTAAAGTGCAGGCTGTGTTAGAATCCATGAGGCAGGCAGACTAGGGGAAGCCAAGTAAGTTTGTCTTTTCAGCTTTTCCCAGTTAGGGGTCACCACAGCGGACTCCAGTCCGCTAATGATTGGCAGTAGATTTTTATGGTGCCAAATTGCCAGCCCAATGCCCAACCTTCAGCAAAGGCACACCCATGTCTTTCAGAGGCCACTTGACCACTGGGAAGACATGCAGACTCCACACAGAAGGCACGCCAGCCGAGAATCGAACAGGAGAACCTCTTGCTGTAAGGCAACAACGCTACTACTGTACCACCACGGCTTGCAGGGGGAAGCCAAGTAAGTAAAGTACCTTATAGGAAGACAGATGGTTGAACCACAACTAGAAAAAACTGGAGGCCACAAAAATTGCCTGCACTTTGGGTGTATGTTTTTTTTTTGGACCAGATGGGTATAGCATAAAGTTTATGCCTAATTTTGTGATTATCGCATGTCCTTTGACAAGGTGCAATTGTCTGTTGGGACAGATAGAGCATTTAATGAATTCAAAATGATCCTACGTACTTAACCTGCATTAGAAACTCCTGATTTTACTAAAGAGCTTACCTTATACGCAGAGACATTAGCAGTAGCTTGGGGGTAGTCATATTCCAAGGCACCTCAAGGTGAGGAGCACCTGTATACTGTATCAGTAGGAAGCTCCACAATGCAGTGCAGAGATGGTAAATGAAAGAGAGCACTCAACAATAAAACAAGGTTGTTTGCCTTCAAATACTATTTGTTAGGCAGGCTATTCAGTTTTAGTAACAGACCCTGTCCCTTTGTAATGTTTAGGTAAGCAAAGTGATGAGAATGCAAAGTTGTTACAGATGCCAGTATCCCTCCAACCCTTTCAGTAAGCAGCGGCTCACAGGCTCAATATCATTATCATTCCAAAACACCTGGTGTTATGTTGGGAGGGGTAGGTGTTACATGTTGCCTGGAAAATGTGTAATGTGCCTTTAATTTGCCTTTCTTACAGAAGTTAGCTAGCTAACAAGTAATCAGCAGTGGTACAAGGTTTGATTCCTTCCCCATCCTTTGCCTATTGTGTGACTCTGAGCAAGTCATTTAATCAGACAGTACTATATGACCAGTGGGCTTACCTAGTCAACAAATAGACAAAAAAAAAACACAAGAAGGTTGCCTGAAAACAGCAGACCAGGAAATTATTTCCTCGCTTGGCGAATCATTTTGAAGAAATCCCTTAAAATTGTGGCAATGGGCAGCTCATTTGGGTCAATTCTGTGGAATGTACCTTCTGTGGAAGTGCTTGCTTACAGAGCTGAAAGCAGGGTCTGATAGAGACCTGCAGCCTTCTACTTTGTTTTTCTTCAATCAACCTGTATCCAATAGAGGTTGCAGGGTTTGTAAAAGTATATTTTTATTTGAGACTTGGAAGTGAAGAAGGCTATTATGTTGTTTTTCATTTGAAGTGGTAAAAATAAACTTATGTTTTTATATATGTCCTACCTTCAGTAATGCACAAACACACACACAAACACACACTCACACTATATATATATATATATATATATATATATATATAGGATATATGTGTGTAGGCCACTGGATTGAGTGGACAGTGTGTTGACATCCAGTAAATCGAAACTATTTGGACAACATAGATAGGTGGTCAATGGCTATGTGAGACTGATAATCCTCAGGTAGGGAAATGTTTCCTTTACAAGGGATCTTGGAGTTGACGGGGGTGGGGTGCAGAGAGGCTTACCCCTGCAAAAACAGTTGCAATTGGTTTAGTCCAGTCCAGGTTAATCACTGGAGCATGTGCAAAATGTGACCCTTTTCAGCAGTAACCCAGGTACCCAGGTTGCATAAGCTTAACACCCTTAACATGCCAATTATACATTCACCAAATCTGACACACCACTAACTCAGTGCAGAATGACCATGCTTGGTTTCAGTTTTGTCAGCAAATAAAATAATAATTAGCATCTCCAAAAGTGGTGTTTACCTCTCTGATCTAAAGGTCCTTCCTAGCATCTTAGTTGAAAAGCACATAGCTGGGTAAATCCTTAAGTATCCTAACTCAACACCAGAACATATAAAGATTTTATTTGGTGAGTTCCCTAACATCTATAACCCTTTAAATGACTAGGATGAAATACTGAAAATATGTTGTGCTTAATTCAGAACTACTTGATTCAAAATTAAGTTATGAGAATATGTAAAACAGTGTCTGTTGAGTACTGGAAAGGTTTTGGTAATCGCTTTCTAAGAATGAATGTCTTCACAGCCTAGCCCTCCAAATATACCTCTAAGGATACACACACACACACACACACACACACACACACACACACACACACACACACACACACACACACACACCTCCATTTAAATATTTTATGTTAACTCTAATAAGTAAGGGAATCAAAATTCAAAATTCTGGGAACAAACTGTAATACCAATAGACCCATGTAACAGTTTCTTTAGGTTTCTGCTTGCCTACAGTTTCCTTTTCCCTTACCTGAGTTTATCATTATCAGGTATTCATTATAGATGCAACATAAAGTAAGTTTATGTTGAAAATGGTCACCCCTGAATGAACATTTAAGAAACATATTGACTTACAGAGCAGAACCACTAAAAAGAGGCAGACCTCTGTAAACACGTACGCAGAAATAGTAAAGAAAGATATATGTCTCTTTTGTGTTATTAAAAAATAAATCTCCAGTTTGGAGATTCTTTGGTTGACAGTCTATGTAAAGAAACTCTTACATTTCTCATAACAATTAGATGTATAGCCACTAATGGTGATGCATTTATTTAAGCGAGTCCTTTTTTTCATATCTTCATTCTCCTTTTTTTTCAGATCTTCACTTTTGTTCTACCTAACAGAGTACTATTAATTGCAGGAAGTTTAGATCATATAACACACTTCCCAAAATTATTTACTACACCACAAACATGAGTGTTAATGTAGCTTCCCTCATTATGACAGATTTACATACTTTTCTTACAAAAAAAGAGTTCTTTCAAAGTCATCACAGTTTATAGGTTCATAGGTTCATAGGTTGGTACTAGGCTATCAGCCCTAGGGCCTATACAAGCCTAGCCATAACAATTCCCTGGCTATTTCTTTCCACACTATTTACTTCCCTGGACCCCTGTCTAGCAGGGTGACTGACGTGATCCCCGGGGTGAATTTCCTTTCTCCCATCCAATCACCAAGGTTCCTTTTGAAGAGGGCCAAAGAGGCACTCTGCTTGACATGTATGGGCAATCTATTCCAGACTCTGGGGAGTCTCTGGGTCAGGAACCTATCCCTCCAGCATGTTTTGTTTATTGTGATGACAAGGTTTAGATCCCTGGAGCATGTGGCTCTGAGGGATTGGGATTTCTTTAAGTGTAGCATGTCCAACAGGTCTGGGTATGACATGGCCTTATATGTTAAGCAGAGATTGCCTCTGCATAGACAATATGCAACAGAGTATAGCTGAAGTTTTTTAAGGCGGTCAGCTTAGGGCATCTGCTTTCGGCATGTGATTCTTTTAGTGAGGTATTTCTGCAGCCTTTCCAGTTGTGGCAGATGTCTTGAGAGGTACATACCAAACAGGGCGTTGTATTCTATAATGGGTCTAATAAGGGATGAGTACAGTGGGACAATGACCTCTTTTTTTCTGGATAAAAAGCCCTTAGTGATGAGGTGTGCCACATTGAAGGATTTCCTGACTGTTGTGGCTAAGTGGTTATCGAAGGTGAGACCACTGTCCACCTGTATCCCTAAGTCTCTTATCACACTTTCGTTGTTTAGTGTACTGCCACCTATATGGTAATTCACGGGTACATGTTTTTTCCCAAAGGGGATAACTGTACATTTCTTAGCATTGAGCTTGAGCCCATGGCTCTGGCACCAAGTATCTGTTTCTGTAATGCTCTTTTGTAGAGTATCCACATCATTTGGAGATTCAGTAATGGCTCCCAGTTTGCAGTCATCTGTGAACTTTGTTAGCCAGAGTCCCTTAGTGTTGGCCTGTACTTCAGAGAAGTAGATGCCAAACAAGAGCAGTCCCAGGACTGAACCCTGAGGTACTCCACTTGTCACTTGTCTGGAGCTGGATTTGGAGTCGGCTACTTTTGCAGTGTGGGTTCTATCAGTAAGCCATTTAGCACCCCATTGGGTGACGTAGGGATTAATGCCCAGCTTAGTAAGTTTATCTATGATTCCAGAGTGGGGGTGGTGTCAAAGGCCTTGGCAAGGTCTAGATAGACTGTGTGAACCACCTTACCCTTGTCCATGGCTCTGGAGACTGATTCAAAGAAGTCAGTCAGGATCAGGAAACAAGATCAGCCCTTCACAAACCCAAACTGGGTGGGGTCCAGTGTTTGAAGGTTGCCAATGTCTTTGTTTATACGTTCCATGATAATACGCTCCATGGCCTTGCAAATAAGGCTCATCAGACTGATGGGACGGTAGTTTCCGGGATCCAAGGTGGATCCCTCCTTGTGGAGTGGGATAACTGTAGCTCTGCACCACTCAGTGGGTACGAAACCTGAGGTGAGGCTATGATTAAACATGACACTTAGGTGAGGTGCCAGTTCATATTATAGTTCATGTAGTACACAGCCCGGGATGTCATCTGGTCCCATGGATGCTGTATTCTTAGCTTTGGAGAGTACTTTTTTTTACCTGTGTGGCCGTTATTACTGGAATTTGGCAATCTTCTGGTATTGAGATTGGCCATTTAGGGGATGAGAGGGGGGTGAAGTTGGCACTGAATCGATCTGCCAGAATATTGGCAATGTCCTTGGGATCAGTATATTTAATGCCATTCTGTTTTAGCTCAGAGCAGACCGGAGTATTGCTATTTAGATTCTTGATATAGTTGTAGAATGCCTTGTGGTTGTCTTTGGAATCTTTGGCAATTTTATTTTCGTAACTAGCTTTGGAGGATTTTATGAGGGATCTCAGTTTCTTACTGAGGCTGGTAAGGGAGTTTTTTGCATCCTGAGATTTTCCTCTTTTCTGCAACAGTTTCTTCCTTTTGTTGTAAAGTCTGTTTATGGCAGGGGACCACCACATTGGCTTCCTTTTTTTGGATGAGAGCATCTTGGTTCTATTTGGGATGGCACGATTCATGCATAAGTTGATATGCTCGTACAGTGCCTTAGTGTAGGATTCAGCAGTTGAACTTTCAGTTCCTGTCTGCATGGGTGTCATGAAGTTTGTCACTTCTGACTTGAGTAACATGAAGTTGGCTTTGGAGCAAAATGAGGTCTTGATCACCACAAGGATTCAGGGAAAAAAAACTGCACTAGTGGCAAGAGTTGCTGTAAAAAATGGTCTCTTTCCATGATACAATTCAAAAACACATTAGCTGCAATGAGGAAAGTCATAATTTTCAGCTAATTTGCATGTCTCTGAAACACCATTAGCTACCACTAGTGCAAATCAGCATTTTCTTGAGGTATAACATAAAAACATCAAAAGGAATACCAGGGCACGGTCTAGTCTCCACAAACTGCAAACAGTTAAATAGGTTAAAACAAGGCTTTAATAAATCTGGTGAGCACTTTCACAATGTATCTCATTGCTTCTTCAGACCATAATAAGAATAGAAGAGCTGTCCTTTTAAACATCATGCAGCCAATCAAATTAAAATAATTAATTCATCAATGTAGCCCCCTTCACTTCAAAAATGGTTTAAGTGAAATTCTGTCATTTAACCCACTCCCCCTATCAATACACATCCTTATAATCCATCTAGCTTCAGCAGATTCTGTGAGGGTTTTAATATCACCCATATGTTCATTCTCAAATAGTACTTCTACCACCATAAATTTGAATAGATGACTACTACCTTTTCCATTGACATGTTTTGCCAGTGCATTATTGGTGGAAGAAAATATGTATGGTATAAGTGTTCTCTAACACGTAATCTGTCAGTTTTACCTGAATAAAATGCCCTACATTCCTGACATACTGCCAGGTATACCATGTGCTTAGTACTACAGTCAGCTATGACTTGGAACGTATATAAATATCCTGTATCAGGATGTAAAAAGTCAGAAGATGGGCTTATAAAAGAACAATAATTGCAGGGGGTACATGGTTTTGTACCAGAACAAGAATTAACCCTATTTACATCACTACATATCTTCCTGGGGTAACATAACATTCTCCTTATATTCTTCTTATTCTTAAATAAAAACTTCGGGGCATCACCCACTATCCCCCTAATCGTGGGTTCAATCATTAACACTACTCAATGCTTCTTAATGATGTCTATAATTCCTTTTTTAGCTGTGAATGAAAGATGGGAAAGGTATGAATATCTTTTAGAGTGTAGGCTAGGGGTTCTCAGAGTTTGTTGGGAATACAGCATATTGTTCACAGCAAGCATAAGAATCAAATGAAGATGAAGTAAACTAATCAGGACTATTAGTTAGGTACCAATTACTTAATTAAAGATTACTAGCTAATAAGCTGGCCTTGCAGAGATTTAATAATGTTGGTCAGTGCATATCTAATGAGGAAGACATCTCAACCTAATCAGTTTGTATAAAACCAATGGAAGTCGAAGCCTAAAATTGGTGCATGTGACATTTTCAATTTACTTTGCTTCTGTAGATACCTAGATGTCGGTTAGTAATAATTAATTTACAAAAAATATACCTAGATAGTATTAAATCTAGTTTGTATTGTAATGTGATGTCTGTCTCAGGAGCTTATTTTTTTCAACAATTGTCATTACCCTTTTGTTAATCACCAAACTATTATTAAGAGACTGATGCCTTTCCTTCCTTTCTTTCAGGGGGCAGAGGGTTGTTTGTTTTCTGGGTTATTCTGCTGTAAGCTGTTACAGTGTTCAGTGGTCCATATTGTATGTGTTTATTTTTTTCATTGGTGTGCTTCTTTCCCACAGCTGGGCAGAGCCTGAAATACGTTGCAGCATTTAAATTACTTAGCTAATTATTTAATTAAAATACTGTATAAAAGTAAGGCCATGGTTAGTAGTTGTTAGTAGCACCAGGAAGCATTAAAAGAGCAAGTGCTATGACTACTGGACTGCTGGAACACGGGACTGTAGTATAACCATTCCAGCTTGTGAAATATTGCAACACACCAGTGATTTATAAAACGCTAAGGCACCTAAATGTATTCTACTGGACATATAATCACCATCCTCTGTACAAAATGTTCTGCATACATGCTGCTTTTGTGCCCATATTGTGATTGAAAAGGATCCTTGGAAAGCACACCTAACATATTAGCAAATACAGTTAAATACATGATTTCTGAAATTTCCTGAGAGTTGAACATCTGGTTTAGTTCTTATTTTTAGCTTTATAGAACTGAAGTGTTACAGTTAAATGACACATTGTCTTATTCTGTAGAGTTGCACTCGGCCACCTAGTGTTTTGACAAAAAAAATGCACTAAATATATCTGCTTAGAATGATAACTTATGTCAAAAAAATACTAGCAAAGGAAGTTCTGGACTTCTGTAAACCACCTATTTTGAAAATACATCTAGAAGATTACACTCTGCAACATAATACATGCAAAATGTGGTATAATGATGATTCCTTTTTATCGTCAGTCAATAAAGGTATAGAATAAAGACAACAGGAGCACAGGGTTTGTGGTCAGGTTTAAGATGAGAATCAGACAAAATTGTAAAACATATTTTAATGAAAACTATCTTATGAAGTTTCTCAAAGTAACATTATTCTGCTAAACAGCTCATGTTATGTAAGTGATATTTTTATGAAACCAGTCCATTAATCTTTGATTAAGGAAGAAGTGTTGCTTCATAGATAAGATTGTATCAAAGATAGTTAAACGTGATAACTTTATTTCAACATCCATTTCCTTTATCACTATGACATGTATTCTGATATAGTTTTTGCCTAAATATCAGTTATATTACAGTGGTAGAATGTATTTCAACAGTAAGGTTTCAGCATCACATCTGTGTGAGTCAATAAATGTTCATTACTCAGAAGAAGGTAATAGTCTGTGGACGCTATCATGTGAACCATGAAACTATGAATATTCAAGAAATGAAAGGGATTATCAGAGACCTGACAGCAAAACAACACAAATATCAATTACAATAGCAGGAATAACAATAATAATAATAATAAAAGTCTGCAAACATGAAATAACTTCAATTAAATCCGGTGCAAAGAAGGAAATGAGTAAATTTATCCAACCTCCATCCAAAAATAGGTTCTTATTATTGCAAAACATAATTTCTACTTATGTAGGTACTACTTTCATGCTTATAATATTCTTATGGCATTCTAAGCATGTTTTTTCATCAGCTCGGCCGTGCTATACCAAGCCTCATGCCAAGAAGCACAGCACAAAGTGGCCATGCAATGTGACATGGGAACTACTGCCTACTCTTTAAATGCTTTGTTTCAGCTCTGAGACAATTTATGCCATCTGACACCTTTAATCCCTTCATTTTCCCACTTGCTTTTCATACCATTTTCCTACTTCTTTGGTGTTCATCTTATGATCCTAAGAATATTATGGACCTACATTATGTTAAATTTAGTTGAACCTATTATTCCGCTATGCTGTGGCTTTACTTGAGCTCTCCACTTTTCTGTGCTGTCTATGTTAATCAGAAGACTTCAGGATACTATGTTGTATATAGCTAATCTGCATTATCTACTCAGCCTAACATTGCTACTACTGGTCTACAAAGTTAATGGTGTGATACATTGACTATTATGTTCTTAATCAACAAGACATTTGTTGTTTGACATGCTTAGCTCATTTCTTCTTAAACAGAGTCCTCTTTGACTTTTAATGTATTAATGTAGGTTTTAAGCATATTTAGGGGAATGACCTTAAGTTACTTCTACTCTCTTCACAAACATTTCCCCTACTTGCATTAACAGCATCAACAGTAAGCGTGTTTGTCTACTCTGTCATCGGTCACAACTAAAAAGGAGTCAGTGATTACTCACTCATTTAACAATCCATGGCTATATTCATATAAATATATGTATGTATAATATATCTGTATCTATATTTATATCTATATCTATATCTGTATTTATATCTATAGATGGCTCTATGTTCAGCAATCAAATGGAAAAAGCATCAAACAGCATAACTCTTCGAACATGCTTTTCATTGAGCCAGTCGAATAAATTTGCATTACAATAGGGTTCAGGAAATTTGCCCTTTCCCCACTGTAGTGCGATCTTGAAGTCGCAGCACCCCCCCCCCCACATGAGGAGTTTTGGTGAACTTTATTTACCATGTAATGCTGTTCGATGCTTTTTCCGTTCAATGATTGAACATAGATTCATCTATAGATATAGATATAGACATATAGACATATAGTACATATTATATACATATAAAATGTAGCACTCTTACTTTTTTGAAAGAATTATAACCCTGCATCATACACATTTCTTCCCTTGATTTTGAATGTGTGCATCTTCCACTTAGATTTACCTCCCCTCCACACACACATGTATTATCCATATCCCGATTTGCATTTTTCCTTATCTTTGAAGAGAATTACACTCCAGTGCAACAAACCTACATATTGCTGCTCAAGGAAAAAGGATTTATTTCTGCGGTGTGAACCACACTAACTGAATAGTCTGCTGTCATTACACTTGGATTGCATTTCAATTTTTCTGTCCTTTCTGTCAAGGCATGTTCCTCCCACTGTTTTATAACATTGGCAAGCTTTAATACTAAGAGTAAAGTATTAAAATACAGTATCGGTATACCTGTATGTTCAGACTTATGTTTTTTTTTGTCCAACAGAAAAATACTGCCACATAAAGCACACCTACATACAGACATACAATACATGTACACAGAGACACAGAGACACACACACACACACACACACACACACACACACACACACACACACACACACACACACACACACACACACACACACAAAAACACACACACACACATACAGCTGAGTTAATGAAAGAACAGAAATCATGGGTGTCTAAGGTCAAATCAGAACAGTGGAGCAGACACATTTCTTGAGGTTAAAATCAGAACACTCTACCAGATGCAGAGCAATTGAGAGGTGTGGTGCACCTTACACAAATTGGCCCAGCCTGGAAGTCTGGAAGTATGCAGGTCAATCTATAAAGCACTGCTGCAAAGACTGGGGTGATTGCATTAGGGGAGCACTTGAAGCTGTGTCTGGTCCTTCTCTGGATAACAAGCCATCATAAAACTGGCATTGTTAGTACAGTAGGAAAGCGGCTACTGAATAGAAGGAGCTACCTTGCTAAGTTGTGCATCATAAGAAATGGCATAATGCTAGCTTCCCTACTGTACATCACGTACAAACTGGACAAGAAAATAACTTACTGAGCGTACCTTCACGAAGTTGAACACCCCAATCTCTGTTTTTCATAAAAAATGACTGCAGCTGTAGTTTCTGTGTGCATAAAAAACAACACCAGGCTTTGATCCAAATATTTAATCCACTTTAGCGCCTCAGCAAAATAGCCTTCAAGAAGTGATACAAAATACAGCAAAAAATCTTCCCTCTGTGTACCCACCCAACATCAATTAACAAATAATTAAGCAATAAAACAATCAAATTAAACACTTCCAATCTAGCGCCAGATTAAGTCCTACTGGAGCCAGAGTGTTATATTTTAAAATGTAAATTGCTTCTTTGAAAAGCTGCACATTTTTTAACAATCTTTCATCACTAGTTTTTAAAAAAACTTTCTCCGGAATAGTTGCCTGTAATAAAGTATAATTCCCATCACATTTCTCAAAAAAGTGCATAGCTATAGAACTTTCCATTCTATTCTTTTTTATATCTGTAATGTGCTCTTGTACTCGCACGTTAAACTTTCTTTTACTTTGTCCTATTTATCTAAGCCTGGTGTTGTTTTTTATCTTCTCATTTTTGTTGACTTTGCTCTGTGTTCGTTGTGGTTGGTAGTTTCTGTGTGCACCCTGGCAGTGAGCAAACAAACCAAAAACCAAACTGATAATCCAAAAAAAAAATCTGACAAGTAACTGTGAGCCGAAGAACGTATATGATACGTATTTATTTTATCAAATGAAGCGCTTTTCGTTGGCACAAGTGTGTCAACTTCTTCAGATTCAAAACTTTTTTGTGAAATACAAGCACCGCTTAAAACAGCTTAGCCTTATCATATGATCGGCATCAGCTGATGTTAACATTCTAAAGCCTGCCCTTGTTTAAAGTGATAACACTTATAAAAAGCAGTATTCCATATAAAAACAATATTACAAATAAAGATCCAATAATATAAATAAAAGACAGTAATGCAACACATTCTCGACCCTGTTCCAACATACTACAAACAGTAAACCTAACCACTATTTAATGGTAAAAAATATAAGTAAAAATATTACAGTTAAACAAATAAACCTAATAACTAACCAACTACGGTACAATCCTATGAAGTCAGAAATTGTCACGAGTTAGTACAAACCGAGGTGATTATAAACTAATTGTTGGTAACATTTTGCAGTACAAATGAACGTATTACTGCTATGGCAATTACCGGTACCTTTGTACCCAAAAAGGTACCACCTCAGCAATCGCAGGAAGTCAGAAGTTGCTAGTGGTCAACTTTATTTTCCCCAAAAAGGTACAGATGAAAAAAGTATTTTGAAAGTTTAAATACTATTAAGTGCTTACCCCCAAACAAACTTCTAGTTATAAGTAACAAAGCAGTTTGGAACCATATATAAAAACCTCATTATTTTAAAAAGTTACATCTAAAACAGAAGTACCTACATCATCTATTTAAACTTTTTAACTTTAAAAGGCAAGCGATATTACATGCATCATTCAAGCCAGGTCTTAAAAATGCATTTAGTCTCACCTGCCATAACAGCTCGTGCTCTTCAAGTATCAAGTTAAATGGACCACCCTTCACATCACAGCTTATATGATCTATAATTTTGAAAAGAAATTTGTGGTTACTATGTTCAGTAAGGTGTCTTGCTAAAGGATTTTCATCCTTATTTTTTTCTATAGCATATATATGCTCATACACTCTATGTTTTAGCTTACGTTCGGTTTTACCGATATAAAAAACTGAACATACTTGGCACCTAGCTATATAAACCACAAGCTTAGAATTACAATTGTATTTGGACTTCAACTTGAAAGTCCGACCATTAATGACACAATTCTCCCCTATCTCTATATGTCTACACATTGTACATTTGCCACATGTGGTCATACCAATTCGTTTTGACAGAAGTCCCATGCTCTTTTTTTCGAGCAAAGTCTTTAAATTAGCTCCTTTTCTAAAGACAAGGTTTGGTACTTGTCCAAGTTTGCTGGTAAAAGATCTATCAAATAGAATTAACTCCCAGTTTTTGTTCAAAATAAATCTAACCATCTGGCTGTCATTACTAAAGGTAGTTATAAAACTAGTTTGAAATTCTTTGATTGTTTCCTCAGCTGTTACTCGTACTATCGTTACAGAGTCACTAGTAGTACTACTTTCTGTTGAGCTTATTGCCACAACATTCATTGTGTTTGGACGGTTATTGTTAAGTAAAGGTTTAACTACACCTAACTGTCTCTTAAGTTTCACTTCTGTTACCAAAGATTGAATCAGTTGTGCAGGATAACCTCGTTGTGTAAACATTTTACTTAACAGTAAACAGTCATCATTAAAGTCTAAATCTAGAGTAGTCATCCTAGCCACTCTAATGAGTTGCCCTTTTACTATTGAGCACTTTTGATGATGAGGGTGGTTACTAGTGTAATGCAAAAATGAGTTAGAATACGTTTCTTTCCTGTGTATTCTAGATATGTATCTCTCATTTATAGTGTCTTTAATGAGTTTACAATCCAAATAATCAATGGAGTTAGTACTAAAACTAGATATAAACCTTAAGAATTCAGTGGTTGAATTCAAATACTTGATAAATTCTTGTGCCTGTTGTTCATCACCTTTGAAGAGAACAAAAATATCGTCCAAAAATCTGGTGTAAAATGCTATGCTCACCCTGTGTAGTGGGTGTTTGAAAATAAAGTTATTTTCCCAAAATGCCATCACTAAATTGTCAAAATTACCTCCACAGGATGAGCCCATAGCCACTCCACAGTTTTGCAGATAGTATTCACTATTGAATATGAAATAGTTGTTGGTTAAGATTATGTCCAATAGGAGTTCCACTAGTTGGATTTCTTATGGTGGAGCGTTCTTGGACTTCATCGTGAGGCTTACCCATTCAATTCCATCTGTGCGTGGAATTGATGTATATAAATCTTTAACATCTATAGTTAAGAAATTATTATCTATATCAAACCTCAAGTTGTTAATGTTGTCCAAGAGCGCCCAAGAATCTTTGCAAACCTGTGGCTCTGATAGTATATATTTTTTCAAGATAGAATCAACTACTTTAGAACAAGGATACGTAATGGACCCTCTCCCATCTATGAGTGGCCTCATTGGCGGATCTGATAAACTTTTATGTACTTTGGAAATACCAAAACGAACTGGGATTTTAGGCCAAGGTAATGTAATATAGTTATAGGTGTCAATATCGATCAGTGACTTGATAAAAAACTCTTGATTCGACCATACACAATATTGACTTCATTTAACGATACCTTAGAGTATGCTTCACTATCTAATAGTGCCAACATTCTATTGTTATAGTCTACAAAGTCAAGAATAACAATACCACCTCCTTTATCTGGTTTTACCACCCTTATGGGTGAAGATTTTAACAAATTCAGTAATTCGTTTTCCTGTGGTGTGATATTATGACACTTATTTCTACTCCCAGGTTTCTGTGTGTCTACTATGTGGTGAAAGTCCAATTCACACATTTGTTCAAATGCTTTTAAACTCTGGTGGAGAGGAGGGTTGAAAGTACTTGGGACCCTAAAGTCATTATTTAAAGGACTACGGTGCCCAAGTAGAACCGTTAAGTTCAATTTTCTAACAAACATTTTCAAATCAAGAATCAGATGTTCCAAATTGGAAGGTTTGCTAGGAACGAACGTATTGCCCTTTGCTAGGAGGTCTACTAGCACGGGGTCAACATACAAGGAGGAATAATTAAAGATCTTAAAGTCCCCAGTTGAATTCAAGAGAATGTCGACCCCCATGGGTTGAGTAACCCCTATCTCCTAAATCTGTTGTTGCATTTGTTCCTCTGGTTCTTCTGGTTGTAAATGAATTTCCACTTCGGAATCGCACCTAAGTCTTTGGTTACATGAAAATTTTGATTAGAGTCACCTGTGTTGTTCTTGTTAGTGTTGTACATAGTTGTCCCATTGTTGTTATTATAATTTTGGTTGCGAATCCTTTCGCTACGCCTCACAGTGTCGGTGTTATTGTCGACTACAATAGGGGAAAAACTGCCCGAATTGTCAGGAGTAGGGTCTGCATTGATATTAGCTAAAGGTTGTAAATTCCCACCTAAAACTGCTGCAACCTGTGCACTAGATGGTTTTGGGTAGGCAGTACCAGTGTCATAAGTCTGTTGATCTCTATTGATCTTCTTAAGCTTATTTGTCTTAAGTCTCTCCAATAACTGGTCCATGCTAAAAAAACTTCTTTCATAGTCGAAATTGTATCTCAAGAAGTCCAAGTCTGTTGTAATCTTGGTGTTCAAAGTAGACACATCTTTAATCAAGGCTTCAATGTAAAGGTTGTAGTGCTTAATCATTAAACTCATTAAGTCAAAGCCTTGTTTATCAAACAAGGAAACAAGTTCAAGGTGAAAAAGTGAGTTTGCAATTAGACCAGTGGGATATTGGTAATAGCGCAGCCCCTTTGGGACAATGTGTTGCTCTAAGCAAGCGTAAAAGTACATGACTTCCAATTGAAGCTTTTTCATTTTTACTAATTTATTGTCAAACAGTTTTAATTTGTCATTAATAGTTTGTGAACCAACCTATACGTTATTTAAAGAACTAGCCGGTCGCTCGCTGTTAAGGCCATTCACGAACAACAAATTAGAAGTATTTGTGACCCATTCACTGAATGTTGAAGCACCAATAAGCCCAGTCCTCCCTTGTGTCTCTGGTTATAACTGCAGTTGTAATTCAATAGGTTGTTGTCGGTTACCCTGCAGTCCCACTGGAAGGTTGTTCCCTGGTGGTCTTTGTGCTGCTGGAATAGAGTTGTCATTCATGTCTGTCAAACAGTTCACAGTGCTGCTTGACGGACTAACTCTAAGCGGTACATGACTGTTAGAAAAATCCCTTACTGGGTTGTCGCGAAGTCCATCAAGGTTTATCCGTTCTGTCCAACCTGGTCGAGAGTGAGTCAAGCCGTTGATTCATAAGATCTAAAAGTAAAGTTAAATTGTGTAGTTCTGTTTGAGGTTGCTGTGAGTTGAACAGATTCAGACTCGCAGGGCTGTCAGAAGCGCCAGACGCCATAGAACAAACAAACCAAAAACCAAACTGATAATCCAAAAAAAATCCGACAAGTAACTGTGAGCCGAAGAACTTATACAATACGTATTTATTTTATCAAATGAAGCGCTTTTCATTGGCACAAGTGTGTCAACTTCTTCAGATTCAAAACTTTTTTGTGAAATACAAGCACCACTTAAAACAGCTTAGCCTTATCATATGATCGGCATCAGCTGATGTTAGCATTCTAAAGCCTGCCCTTGTTTAAAGTGATATCACTTATAAAAAGCAGTATTCCATATAAAAACAATATTACAAATAAAGAACCAATAATATAAATAAAAGACAGTAATGCAACACATTCTCGACCCTTCTGTACCCTGGCAGTGACTTGTTTTTTTCTTCCATCTGCATTTAGAGTACAGTTGGTACATATAAGATTTGGGGTGTGTGGGACTTGCCTCCAACTTGGAGGAAGCAGGGAGGTTTTCATCCCTGCAAAAGTTACTTACATTCAGTTTTGTCACCAAGTTGTTATACTGTGTTTAGTAATTTAGTTCCTTGCCAAACTGACATGTTTTTATGCAGTCCCTCTTTAAGAATTACAAATTTTCTTTTCAGAAAAATATCTTGACATGTTGCTTTTCATTCCTCTCTACTGCGGGCTGTTGTATACCACAGACTGGTGAAAACCCCTCATACTAGTTGCTTTGCACAACAGTATCAGCAGAGTGACTTTTATGTACTGCACAGTCTCATCAAAAGTAGTGGAGGCATGGCACAAATATATATAAGAATGTTGCATTAATGTATTCTTTATCCTGCACTTTCATTAATATCACCAGTTCTTCAATCTGTTTAACTTTTTTGTTTATTCAGATGAATTGATTGAGCGCTGTACCAAATGAAATACAGTCAATTTCATTTAAAGCATGTGTTTTTCATGTTAATGTAAGTCTACCAAATGAAATGTCTTTAATGTGAATATAAGTCTGACAAACAAAAATACAGTATAAATACTAAAAACAAACACTGCCACGGCTAGGAATCACTTCTTCAAACTTTTATTCACAAATTACATACGATTGAGCGCTTTCTTCCCTACGTTCTGGGATTTCATCAGAATCTACATTCATTCACTATTTCCCCATTAAATACTTTATTCAATCAATGATGTCACTCATTAAAAGAACCGATGGGATGTATTTAAAGTGCACAAAAAAATCTTGTAAAAAAAACACATCACTATAAAAAGTACTGTTCTCCTTTTCTTTTATATTTATAAAACCATGTCATTTTAAATTTCATTTCATAAAATCCACTTTTTTATTTAATAAAGGCTTTATAGAAATAACTTCATTTAAGCCTGGGGTTAGACTTGCTTGCAATTTGATTTGCCATTTTGTTTCCCTTTCTTCAATGTGGGTTCTATAGTCACCACCCCTCGGATTTTTTGCTACTTTCTCTAAAATAATAAACGTAAGTTCTTTACAATCCTGGGAGTTGCTAATGTGCCTATATAGGGCATTATTACTGTTCTTGGTACTTATCTGGTATGTGTGTTCGTATATCCTGTCCCTCAGTTTTCTCTCAGTTTTACCTACATAAAAACTGGGACAGGATTTACACATAGCCAAATAAATAACTCCTGTACTTTGACAATTCCCTTTCTCAAGTTTCACTACAGTTTTTAAATAGTTATTGATTTTTATCTTGTCTTCTGTACATATAAATTTACACTGTGAACAGTTACCACACTTTGTGGTACCATACCTATTACTAATCTTCGTGACCATTTCAAAATTCTTTTTCAAGTTTGGACCTACTTTGTATATGAAGTTAGGTTTACTACCTCCTATATTCCATAGTTTAGGGTTGTTTCTCAAAATGGCCCAATTTTTATTAATAATTTTCTCTACCTCTTTTGCATTACCACCATATGGAACAATCAAAGCTCTTTCATATCTTTTACTTACTGTGTCTTTTATACTTTTTCCTTCTTGTAAAGCATGATTGTTCCCTAGTAGTGGCTTATATTTTTTGCCCCATTCGTTCCTGATGTACTCCACATATTAATTTATTATTTTCACAGAATACCCCCTTTCTTGAAACATGATAGCTACTTTCCTTAATTCCTCTTGTAGGTCTTCCTGTTTCAAAGTCATTCTCGCTACCCTAATTAATTGTCCTTTAACTATACTATTCTTTTGTCTGACTGGGTGGTCACTGAAGTATTGCAAGTAAGAATTACTGAAGGATGGTTTCCTATATACCTTGGATTTGAAACAATTGATGTCCTTTTCTATATATGTGTCCAAATAATTTATTCCTTTTTTATCATACACATATGTAAACTTTAGAAATCCTGTGCTTTCATTAAGATGTTAAACCAGATCTTTAATACTATTTTCTGGACCTTTCCATAAAATAAATATATCATATAAGATAAAAGTCAGAACTTGTGATGATGACTTATGGTTTTTGACAGTGGATGTAGTTGACCTTTATTCTAGTACTCCTCAGGGGTTGAGCTTACAATTTTTTTCATAAATCACTCCTTACATTTTATTTTTTTAACAACTGGCAACATTAGATCTATTATGGATTACATGGATATCATCCTAGGAAACAATTATATATTTTTTGAGGATGAGATTTTCAAACAAGTTAAAGGGGTGGTAATTGATGCAGCCTGTGCACCAGTCTGTGCCAGCTTAGTGAAATGTTCATATGGGAAAGGAAATTTGTATTCCAATCTGATTTGATGACATATTTATCTTATGGAATGGAAGTCCTCACTTAGTTGCTGTGTTTGTTGAATACATCACTAGCATTAACCCCTTTTTTTTAAGTTTATGCATCAGCTGGATAAATCTGTAAACTATTTAGATACTACTATTACAGAAAGATTAGATAGTGTTTATTCAGATATTTAAGAAAACTGACTTTTTTAAATGTGTATTTGCATTTTAGTAAACACCATCCATTCTCACAAAAGAGAAGTCTGGTAAAGGATCAGTTTGTGATACTTGCCAGAATGATTTCTGACAAATGTGTTTTTTGAATCTGAGAGAAAGACACTAGAAAAAAACGTTCCTGGATAGAGAATACCCCTATGCATTGGTTGAGGAGATCTCATCCTCAAATCAACTACTTGCCATTACTCCCCTTCATTATACCTATTTATTTACTGTCTCTTAATATACACTTTCTCTCACTATGTATAACCCACACATTTCTAAAAATAACATCCAACTCTCCTCCTTCCTACTCCTAAACACTCTTCTCTTTGCTTACTCCCTTACCTTCTATGAAAACACAAACTTATTTGAATCTCAACTAGCACTAAAACAAACTACTTTATACTCTCTCCATATCTCAAAACCACACATCAATATAACTTCATCATCTTCCTACCTCACGCCTCATTACCAAAGAGCAACTCATATCAATATTTTTCTAAACAAGAAACCTTTTTCAATTTCTTCCAAACCTTCCAAATACCTACATAGTCACCAGAAGCTACTATTCCTATATGGTGACATTCATCCCAATCCCGGCCCAAATAATCACCAGCCTGCCATCCCCATAGTAAATCAAGCTAATTCTACAATTCATACCCCCAATCAGAACTCTCTCCAAATAGCCCACCTAAATATTCTCAGCCTAAACAATAAAACAACACAAATGCATGCCCTCCTTGACCTATATTCCTTCGATATCCTTTGCCTAACTGAAACCTGGCTAAAAGCAGATACCAAGGATAATGACATACTACCTCCAGGATATAACATCATTAGACTTGACCGGCACACCAAAAAGGGTGGAGGTGTAGCTATACTTTACAAAACTGAACTACTGGTTACCCTACTAGATACAAAACCACCCTTACAAAACAATAGTGAAATCTTAATCACCAAACTACAAATTAATATTAGCAAATCCATTTATATCATTTGCTGTTATATCCCCCCAGGTAACAATTGATTGGAATTCCTGCATCTCCCAAAAACCCACTTCTCACATAAACCTCTATGGCTTTAATCAAACCATTACTGTCCCCACTCGAATTAACAAAACCAGCTCCAAACAAAGCATCCTTAACTGGATTCTAGTCAATAGCAGCTCTATGATTTATACTACAGGCACACTACCTGACAATATCAGTGACCATTTAATCACCTTTATCACCAGACAAAAAATCCCCATCTCCAATAATACTCAAGTTAGAACTACCAGGAACAAAAGCAATTTCAACCAAACTAACTTCCAATTAGAACTCAAAGCATGTAATTGGTCTCCCCTAAAATACTTACCTCTAGATGATGCAGTCTCATACTTTAACAACAAATTCCTTCAAATCCTCAACCTCCATGCCCCTACTAGATTAAAACCAAAGCAAAGCCTGCTCCTTGGCTAACAAAAGAAACCAAACAAAAAATGTTGCATAGAAATGGAACCTGGGCCAAATGGTGTAGTACTAAAAACCCAGCTGACCACCAAACCTTTAAACAACTTAGGAATGCAACAAAGAAACTTATATTCCTTGATGAAAGAAATTATTATTGGAAATTCCAACATACCCAACACCAAAACCCTCACAAATTCTGGACAAGTATCAATAAACTACTACATCCAGGTAACTCTAAAACACCCACTCCTTCTAACCTCACTCAGAGCACACCTAACCAAATCGCTGATACTTTCAACAAATTTTTTTCAGACACTATCACCTCTCTTGCTTCAACTTTATCTCCACAGTCCACGCCAACACCTTATTGCCTCAACAAAAATCCCCCCCTTTCAAACTGCAACCAGTTTCAACTGATCTTATCTTTACTCTTCTTACAAAACTCAGACCTCTACCCCCTCAGCTGACTTCCTCCCAGCTGAATACCTACAAATTGCAGCCAAAGTAATTGCCCTTCCTGTCTCCATCTTAGTTAATCGAACCATAACTGAAGGCTTTATTCCAACCCTCTGGAAAGTCTCTCATATCATTCCTCTTCACAAGGGCGGTAACTCCTTTGAGCTCCCAAACTTTCGTCCCATAGCCTTACTTTCTCCTTTAGCTAAAATCCTGGAAAGATGTATACATCGTTAGCTACTTGACCATCTTCTCAAAAACAACCTACTAGCAGACTGCCAACATGGTTTTAGACCCTATCACAGCACTACTACAGCACTCTTGTCATTCACAGACCATATTAATAAAAATCGGAACAACAACCTGCTGTCCTCAGCACTATTCTTAGACCTCTCTAAGGCCTTTGATATGGTCAACCATTCCCTCTTACTAAACATCCTCAAATCATTTGCCTTGGACAGTCAAGCTATCCAGTGGTTTAAATCCTGCTTAGAAAATAGACAACAAGCAGTTCTTTGGGATAATCAAATATCATCTCTTCTTCCCATCACAATTGGAGTGCCACAAGGCTCAATACTGGGACCTCTCCTCTTTTCTATTTTTATTAACTAACTAAATATGTCCCTTCCTCAATCCATATGTATACAATATGCCGATGACTCAACTCTGATATGTTCAGCATTCTCCCCAATTACACTCCAGACCACCACTCAACAAGTCTTCACAGCAGCTGAAAACTGGTTCTATCAGCATGGCCTCTTACTAAATCCCCAAAAGACTAAATTATTACTTTTTACACCATCACAGAAATCTTTGACCTTTACCTTCGATATAATGTCGAACAATGGCACAATAATATCCCCTGACTCAACTACCAAACTTTTAGGTGTCACAATAGACCATAATCTCAACTTCGATGCCCATATTAACTTAACCATCAAGTCAGTCAATAGAAAACTTGGATCTCTCTACAGGCTCAAACCCTTCCTAGCTACCTCAGCCAGAAGTACTTTAGCTCAAACACACTTGCTCTCTACCCTTCTTTATGCCTCACCTATTTTTACAAACTTATCAAAATCTAATTTCAATAAACTAGCAGTATCTTATAATAATATTACAAGATTTGCCACAGGAGCCCCTTTTAGAACCAATCATTGCTCTAATCTTAAACAACTAGGCTGGCTGGAACTACAAAATCAAATATGACTACAGCAACTTACCATCACCCACAAAATCTTCTATCAACCTTCTAATACCACAATACTTAGTACCCTTATTACTCCTTATAAAAATCTATTGTCCCTGTGCTCCGCTACAAAGCTACTAGCAGCACTCTATAAATCCAGCAACAAAGCTGGAGACTGTTTGTTCGCCAACTGTATTGGACCTATCTGGAACAATCTTCCAAGTGAACTCACCACTATTACTTCTCTACCCACTTTCAAGAAGCAGCTAAAAACTCTGCTTAAGTCTCAATGGCTCTGTCCTTGTACAAACCCTGACTAAACTATTATTCCCTCTACCCTTTTTCACCCACTCAAACCTTTTTCTAGGTTAGTATAGTATTTGTGTTTGAACCTTCAAGAAGCAGCTAAAACCTGTGCTGAATTCTCATTAGCTCTGTCCTTTACAAACCCTGACTAAAACTTTCTATTTTCTCAACCTTTATATTCACCCTTAAATTAAAAAAAAAAAAAATATATATATATATATATATATATATATATATATATATATATATATATATATCTATATTCTTGCTTACTTATTTTCAGTATTGTAAAGTATTTTTGCTAGTAATACTTATGAACCAGTTTTTTTCCTCTGTAACATCTATGTTTGTATAATATTGCTTATTTGAATGTATAACAACACTTGATTTTACTAACCCATTTTTATTGTGGAGCTTTTCTCCCCAGGCCTCTACTGAAAATGGACATGTATCCAGCTAGACTAGCCCGGTCAACAAATGTAAAATAAAATAAAATAAATAAAAATTATGGATAGATGGTGTGTTTAATTATTCCCCTACTGGGTTTAGGTTAACTAAGTTGTTCTTCAAAAGAACATTCATCCATAGTTAAGCTGAATCTACCTGCAGAAATTAGCAGAGATGGGACTACAATGTATCAGGCTGAAAATGTCCCTGTTAATAGGGACAAGTATCCTTATTCATACAAATAATTGGTTCTGGAATATAATTCTGGTTCCAAGGTGACTAAAAATATAATTAACAAAACCTGAAACATTCTTTGTGGTGATGAAAGAATAAAAAATGTAGTAGGGGATGAACCATTATTCGTATACAAAAGGGCAAAAAAATATAAAAAATATGGTAGAAATGCAAGGAGAAGCCCACCAATATAAAAAGGAAAATAAAGATAAACAAAGTGTGGGACTGGTAATTAGTGTAAATACATTTGTGAAAAAGATCTTTTTGTTCTTGAGAATCTATTAAAAATGTTATATGCTCTGAATAAAGTAATTATAACACTAACAACATTATATATTTTACAATATGTTCCAACTGTCCAGCCTTTAATGTTGGAAAAAACTAAATGAGCACTTAAGAAGCACATTTGTGAGCACTAGTATGACATTTCCAAGAGTAATATCAGCAATGTCTTGTTTGGACATACACTGAAATGTGGGTCGTTTATGCAGTTTTTATTCACTGCTCTGGAAAAATGATCCATAATCCCAGGGATCATGCATAGGAGGACAAAATAGAATACAGAGAGCTTATCTGGCAACTTAAGTTGGATGCCACTTGTTTTCCTGGTATTAATGATTATCCCTCATTCTTGTTTTAAAGTAAAGGATAGCTATATTGTAATCAATTGGAGAAGTTTTTGGTTTTACATAATGTTATATATTCAAAAGACTAGCTTTGAAATTTTAATGAGTTTTATCATTTACATTTTTGGATGTAATTCATCCAGGTGTACTTAAGGTGCTTTTAACAGACTTTTTTTATAGAGAATGATTATTGTTTTATTATATTCATTTCCATATATAGTCACTGTATAATAATTCAGTTGGGGACGCTTTTGATGTGACCTATCTAATCATCCAATTGGGTGTCATGTAATTTTGAAACACCTGATATCTATATATCTATATCTATCTATCTATCTATATATATATATATATATATATATATGTGTGTGTGTGTGTGTGTGTGTGTGTGTGTGTGTGTGTGTATGTGTGTGTGTGTGTGTGTGTGTGTGTGTGTGTGTGTGTGTGTGTGTGCTTGAATTGTTTGTGTTAATTGCTGTTCTAATGAAGTTCCATTTGTTTGCTGACTAGGATGAAAAGAACTGCTGCTTTCACTAGTATTTACTTTGGTAATAAATTATTTCTGGCAGTGATGGTTCGTGGTTCATCTCCTCACATTTGGTGCTCCTGTTTGACTTTAACATAGGTCTTACTTCACTGGGTCTGCAGATGGTAAGGTACATTATTGTAAATGGTTCTAAACTGCAGATCAATTCATGCAAATTTTTTTACACTGTGGTTGCAATTCTGCTTTGCAAAGAAATAAAGGTACAGATTTGAGAAATACATGCATTCTGAGGATGTGTTTGCAAATTAATGTTTGATTGTTGCATTGAGCTTAAATTAGTTTGTTGTATACTTTTTAACAAAGTACATACTTTTCATTATTAATGATCAAAACCAAAAGTAGTAAAAATATGATCGTTGTATTGTTAATGTGATTTTTGACACTAAATCTATCACCTTTTTGGGGATTAAGAAATGAATTATTGGATAGAAAACCCGACAGTTGTTACATCCATGAGTTGTGTGCAGGAAATGAGTACCTTTCATGTTGCAAATCAAACTATGTAAGATTACACCACTATGAAGACTGATTTGTTTAAATAAATTTAAGTTCCTGATTTTGAATGTTGTTAGTGGTTTTGTTTAAAATTTCCAGAACAGTCATCTAATGCCTCTATTCAATAACTATTCACAATCAATGTGCAATTCAAATGCTGATTTCCTATTTGCTGTGTGAGGCAACTTTACCCTTAATCTCTTGTACACTTTTCAAAGGCCTTAAATGCCTAAATGTCAAGGGATATGTTATTCTTCCTCATGCCAGACAACACCTTCATTGTATGGGTGACTGTACTAGTAGAGAAGTTACCTTTAACTTACTCCTACTATTCACAGTTCTCTGCAAAAGTGAATCAAAGTTATTCTAAAAACACCAGTGTTAGTCTGCTCTCTCAAATGCTGCAGACGAGGTTTAGATCTCTAGACTGAGTATTTCTGATGATGTTTGACTTGATAATGTACAGTAAATCCATCAGTAATGAGTCGGAGGGTGCCTTGTATGTCAGACATAGGTCACCTCTTAGCATTCTGTAGGATACCGAGCATAGTGACAGGGCTTTGAGTCAGTCCATGCGGGACATGTTGCTTAGGTCTTGTATCCTTTTAGTTAGGTATCTGTGTGTGCATTCCAGTTGTAGCATGTGTCTGGACAGATACATGACAAAGGGGACATTATATTCAATGAATGGCCTAATGAAGGCTGAGTAAAGCAGGATAATGGCATCTCTAGATATAAACACAATCTTTTGTTTATAAGCTGTGCAATATAGAAGGACTTTCTTACAAAAATAGACACATAACTTTCCAAATCCCAAACAACTGGGTCAACTCAAAGGTGAGTATTGTCAGTGTGGTAGTTTCCAGTGGTAGATGCTTTACCAAAGGATACAATAACATACTTTTTGGCATTTAGTTTCAGTCCATGACTTTGGCACCAGTTATGTATTTGGGACAAACCTTCCTTCAGGATGGTTAAGTCATTTGGGGATTCAAAGACTGCTCCTACCTTGCAGTCATCTGCAAACTTAGCCAGCCAGAGTCATTTAGTATTGGCTTTTAGTTCAGAAAAGTAGATGCCAAATGGGAGTTGTCCCAGCACAGAACCCTGGGAGACTGGTGACTGGTCTCTTTGTGGAGGTAACCTCTTCTATTTTGATTATCTGCATCCCGTCTGTAAGCCAGTTTTCAATCCTGCAGGTGAATTAGGGTTTATTCCCAGTTTATTTATATTTTCTACTATGCTTAAGTGGAGAATTTTGTCAAATGCTTTGGCCAGGTTGAGATATGTGGTGTATACCATTTTGCCTTTGTCCATTGCTTTGGTGACCTTTTCAAAAAAATCCATAAGATTGAGAAAGCATGACTTGCTCTTCACAAATCCAAACTGAGACAGGTCCAGTGTTTAGAAGTTCTCTATATCCTGATTGATTAATCCCATGATAAGTCTTTACATGGCTTTGCATATGAGGCTGGCCAGACTTATGATTCTATAATTGCCTGGGTCAGTGGAATGTCCTGTCTTATACAGGAGAATGACTGTAGCTGTTCCCCATTTATTTGGTACAAAACTTGTATGGAGGCTGAGATTGAACAATGTTTTAGGGGGTGTGGCTAAATCATGATTCATGCTATTTAAGATGCATCCATGGATATTATCAGGATCCATCAATGCGGTATTTTTTAGCTTTTGATAGCAGTTTTAGGACTTGGTCTTATGTGATAGCTGGATGTGAGCCAGTTCCAGGTACATTTTAAGAGAGAGATGGAAGGGAGAGAGGGGTGAAGTAGATTCGCTATATCTTCAGCCTCAGTGTAGGTAACATTATTCAAAATCAGCTTAGTGCAGTGTTGTGTTGTGCTTTTGAGATTACGAATATAACTGAAAACTGCCTTGTGATTGTCTTTGGCTTGGGTAGCTATTTTAGCCTCAAAATTAGCTTTAATGGATTTTATTGTGCTCCTGAGTTGTTTGTTTGTTTCAGTGACAAAGCCTCTAACATTCTGGGAATTACTCTTCTTACTTTTGGTTAAAATTATTTTCCTTTTATTATAAATCTTGTTGATATCATGGTTCCACCATTTGTGTTTGTTTCTGGGGTTTGCCATGCACTTGTTCATATAGAGTACAACTGCATCTATGCAGCTGTTTACATGTTGGTGTAATATGGTGGTATATATTTCTGCATATTCAGTGGAGTTAACATGGTTTTGGTGGGGAATTTGAAGCTTGCCAATGTATCATTTCGGAGTAGGTAATTTGTCAAAGAAAATTGTAAAGGTACTTTGGGTGGAAGGCATCTCTGGTTTCAGTTTTATTTTGAAGGAGAGTGCTTTCTTGTCAGACTTAACAAGTGATGAAGATACACAAGTTATGATACAAAATGTTCCAATATTTGTAAGGACAAGAAAAAAGATGCTATTCCTCCAGGGGACGCTCTGACTAGTTGTTCCAGGGCATATATATTGACAAAGTCCAGGAATCTCTGTCCTTGTGCCCCAGTGGTGGTGTAGATTTCCTAGTCTATAGCTGGATAGTCTAGATCACATGGGAAAATGGTACTGGGTTTAATACCGAGTGATTTTAGTGCCCATAGGTGGGTGTTGTGGCTTTTTTGTGTCATAGAGAGAGTACTATAGCTACCAATTAATGCATGAGTTATTAAAAAAAAATTCAGTTAAGTAGGTAGAAAAAGAACACTCTGACAAATCATCAGAACGACTATTACTTTTTAACTCCTTGTAAGTAGATATGTAGAGATAAATGCTCATGCCCATAACCACTCCCATTTGCTACCAATTATAGTAATCAGTTTGCATACACTTCAGCACATATCACAACTTGTATTACAAGAACTAAATATACAGATCAAAAAGCCTGGCCATTAGCACATAAGCAGGCCATTCCCAGAATTCTGGAGCCTTGGTTAAAGGATCATGTAAGCAACCTTGCTAATTGTTTCCAAAGATACTATGCATTCAGATCAGACAGGCCAGGAATGAAAAGCAAAGCATGTGAACTCAACTCTAAAGCCACATTTTACTTTATTCTTGCCTCTCTTACATATAGTTAGGAAGCCTACCTTAGATGGGCCATGCCTGACTACTTAGTAAGCTATGAAAAAAGTCAGGATTGCCTTTGTATATATCCTAGCACTGTCCTCTGTCACCATGGTTGAGCAAACATGGAGTGAGGTCCTGTTTGGCGCTACAAACAATGACAGTGTTCTTATGGATTACTGCAACCTTAACTGGTACTACTTTCTTAATATCAGATGCCAAAAGAGGACAAAGTACTGTAGTCAAGTACAAAAGTTCACTTCCAGAGAAACCAACATGCCTGCTTCATTCCTAGAACAGATTCCTGCTGCAAAGCAGGAAAGCATTTGTCAGCTATATTGACTATACAAAGTAGTGCATGGAATGGTTAGAAAAGGCAAGAGATGCAGATGAAGGTGTATCTCCTCACTAATACCAAGGAATGGCTGTTTATTTATAGAGCACAGGCATTTGGGGCTGCAGCATATGACAGTAACCTTCAGAATATGTAAACTATTCCTTAAGCACTTCCAGTTAAAAATAAAAGCAATCCATGCTGAGTTAAACTTTATCATGCTCTTATGTTTTGCATCATAATCAGTTTAATTTGATAATGTGGGCAATATCTGCAAGGATGATAACTGAAAATAAAAAGAATGAGGATACATATTTGTGATACTTTGCAAGGGACCAACAGTTCCTCATAAGTAAGTCATTTTGATAGCTATATTGTAATCTTCCTAAAACATTACCATCCAGCAATGAGTAGAGATTTGTGTAACACATAGCACTTTAGAACTTTTTCAGGTAAAAACAGACATTATTTATTGGCTTTTGGAGTCAATTGCATTAAATATAATGCTAAATTTCAAGAGGTTCATCTGCCTGGAGCAAGACAGAGTATGTAAGTAAATGGCGATTTATGAGGCCACAAATGGTTATGTCAGCTGTTGTTCTTTCATAGAGTACAGCTGTGAAGTTTGCTTACCATAGAGGTTTTCCTGTAAGCAGTTCCTAGACTGAATTGTTTCACCTTCTTGTGGAGGGGTAAAGTGCTGCTGTAGTAGAACCTACTAGAACAGCACATTTCCTATTAATGACATGAAATGGAGCAGTGAGGTTATTGTAATGCAGGCCAGTCCACTGATGGATATAGGATGTGTACTATCCTTTGATAATGCTGAGTGTGTTTATAGGTTCGTCTAGAGAAAAAAAAAAGACGTAGCTGAGAGGATGATTATTTGAATGGTATAAACGGTAGCTTGGTCATATTCAGATCAGGGTGCTACTTAACTGCATATTTTAAGGTATCTGGGTCCAGTAAGCAGGGGTAATTAATGCTAATCACATAAAGGAGAACATGGCCTTACTATGATTTGGAAATTTGAAGATCTGTATTTTTTCCCATTTGGTGGAAGTAAATCAGAAGGTCCATATTTTAATATTTTCTATGGTCATCAGGACTACAACAGACATGCCAGTTCTGATTTGCCCATTTAGACCATCTTTTTCATTATCTGTATGTTGGATACACCAGTAAAAAGGTATTAGATGTTCTTACATTGTTTTGGTATTATATTTGGTGCTGTTGGTATCACCTACTGTCTTCTAGTTCAAGAAGAGAGAATGTCAAATACATATTTACTTCCTTGCAACCCAATTAACAGTTGTTGATCATAACATATTTTCCAGTTTTTACTCTTCAGAGGAATGACTATAACATGTTTTTGCTTTTAATTGCAATAGTGTATTTAATTAATTTGTTTATTTGTTCAATTACATGTTTATTTGTTACCCAGGTAAGTGAAACAATCCTGCATAGGCCTTTATGAGGAATAATTGAGGTCAACTGCATTATACATACAAAGTCTGAGGTTCTTTAAATCTGTGGTAGAAGATCTGACAAACATACGCCACAAAGGGGTCTAGCACTAACACACACAAAAAACATTTCTACAAGGTGACTATTTGGTGAAGAAAATAGTTGCTTCAGTTCTTAGGTTGCAGCAGACATTGGTATGATCATTGGAGGTCAGACACAACTAAACCTTACTGATAAATAAAGGTGGCCCACTAGATCAATAAAAACTCAGAATACTGTTACCTGTTTGTAATTTTCAATATATATATATATATATATATATATATATATATATATATATATATATATACTGTATAAAATCAAGGTTTTATGGATGATGATGACAAGATTTTTGCAGTTCAATTTATTTGAGTGCTTAAAAAGTTAAGCATCTAAGTATTAAAAGCAACAATAAGTTTAACGAACACAGCATAAAAGAAAGGCAAAATAAAACAGTCTATGGGAAAACTACAAATTATTTAATGTGGTTGCTATTAAAGTAAGAGCACCTTAATATGTTTTAAGGGGACTCTTAAAGCAGGCCACAGTAGAATACTCTGGAAGCCAGTGACATAAATATTCCAAAAGTAAAGGGCGTGATAAGCAAAAAGCCTGAATATCATAAGTTTAAAGTCATGCCATGGGAACCTAAGCAGCTCTTGGTGGGGGAGAACAACAAGATAACAGTTGGTGTAGAAGGTTAATGCATTAAATTATACTTCTTATGGTACAGAGTTTGATGCCCTCAGCCCTCATTTGCATACTTTTAAATTGTGAGCAAGTAATTTAGCAGATGTTGCTTCCATATCACTCCTGAAGAGAGACGGTGTGTCCAGTGGGCCTACCTGGTTAACAAATGGGCATGATTATTGCTATTAATAATATCCATGGTGAGTAATAAGGGCCAGTTAGCTGTTTCACATAAATAGGACACAAGTCATGTGGAGTCAGGAAAACTGACATCATAATTTTGAAGACAATGTGGAATCAAGGAACGTATGCTATTTCCACAGTGCACAAATAATAATGCTGGTAAAGATCAGTAAGTAACTTTGTTGCAAACTTTTGTGATTGCTATAACTAGTCAATATTGCTGTCAGAAAGTCCAAGGTAAAGGACACTACTTGTCCAGTGCTGTTGTACAAATGGATAAAGCCCTAACTATAGCCCAGGCAACTCCAGTTCACTTAGAGGCACCACCATCTGAAGCACAGGTAGGGAGGATTGGTGTACCCATCGGGGAGGGGGGGTGTCATTTATCAGAAATGTTCCTTGAGGAGAGGTGTGGTCCACAGAGCTTTCAGACATGCTGATGAATGCAGTGGTGGGGGTTTTACTATCATTTTGTCTTTCTCACTGCAAGCGAATTATCGTTTGTACAAACTATATAAATGAAAATCCACTGCAGCGAACAACAAAAAAGTCGAATGCGGAAGTGGTGAATGTTTCAATTCAACAAAATTCAAACATTCACCATACTTCCGTAAATGGAATTACTGTGCAATGCACAGTGAAGAACATGTTTGCAGGGGGGCAAGCCCCCCTGCACCCCCATGTGAGGGGCTGCACCCCCTACACCCCCTGCTACTTAGATATACAAACTCCAACATCGCACTATAGTGAGGGAAAGGGTACATTTTTCAATCCCCACTATAGTGCAATCTGCATGAAAATGTAGAAATTCACAGCTGCAAATGCTGTATTGTATTCACTGTTGTACATTTCTACATTTTTTTGCATTTGTTCTTCCAATTCTACCTAATGGGTCAATTCGGACTACTCTGACTCGCACAGAGTCTGATCGCCCATTTCATAGTAAATCGGGGTGGGGAGATGTAGGTCATAGCCCCCAACAAGCAGATGCAGTGGCCAGCATCACCTCCCAGCAATGACATCCTTAAAATACATGTCATCCTCAGCTTATACAGAGAAGTTATGCTTTAGAAGGGGAAGCAGGTAGACCTGGTGATGGAGGGGGCACTAGGACAACAGGACAGATTGATGCAGGATGGAGTGCAGACAAAAACTTACAGGGAACCACAGTAGCGATGCAGAACTATTTCTGTCCATCCATCCTTCCATCCATCCATCCATCCATCCATCCATCCATCCATCCATCCTTCCATCCATCCATCCATCCATCCATCCATCCATCCATCCTTCCATCCATCCATCGATCCATCCATCGATCGATCCATCCATCCATCCAAACACTACAGAACTCCTTTTTCTCATTTTTGTACATACAGCAGTGTGTCATTTCAACAGTGACAATCATCTAGAGTGAATGTTTACACCACAGAGTGGCAACCCTAATTCATTGCATTCTGCCTTTTATATTAATGATGATATCAAGAGTGAGACAGGCCCACTAATGCAATAAAGAAAGTAAAAACAACAATTCTTCTTACTAAAGCTTGGAAAATAAAAATCAAAGTAAATTTGTTACATATATCAATTAAAATTATTATTATTGCAATATTTGATAATATTAACACTTGAAAAACAAGGAAAAAAGGCAAGTAAAATGTATTATTTTACTTGAAATAAAAGTTCTTCTTTTAATGTCTTGTTCTTCATCTTCACGTTCTTCTTCCTCTAAGAAAAATGTTTATACATAATGATATAATAGATGTTATAAATGACAAAATGAAAGAAGGAAAAGAAAAAAATAATATATATGTTTATATGTGTACTTGTGTGTGTGTGTGTGTGTGTGTGTGTGTGTGTTATTGTGTGTGTGTGTGTTATTGTGTGTGTGTATATATATATATATATATATATATATATATATATATATATATATATATATATATATATATATATATCTTGAAATAAATGTCTTTCAGAATATAGCAATTAGACGTGTTCTTCACTTAATTCATTGACTGTGAATAAGCAAGCTGTGGCAAATACCACCATATAGAACATGTAAGCTTGTTTGACTTTTCTGCAGGGTAAAAAAATTAAATTCAGGTAAAAATGAATAAAATCTAAAAAGTAGTCAAGAAAAAGGCAAAGGGTCTAAAACAATTGTTCTAAGCTTTAAAAAAGAAAATTAATTGATCGGTTTTGTAGTTCTGTATAATAAAAGAAGAGAATTCTCATATAGCAATCACTTCATTCCCTTATGGTACCCAAGGTGCGTAGCCATAACATGCAAACATAAATACCTAGATCACAAATACTGCTGTGAATTTGTGGTATTCCTCAAATCCACACTGTTGGTCACAGAGTACGGAAGGGTCAGGGGTATCACTATAAGCTTACAAAGTGTGAAACTAGAAAACTGCAAAGCAGGACACCAAAAGAGTGTCAATCCTTCCAACAGATGCACTGAAACAAAACTACAAAAGGGAGCCAGAAGAATGTTACCTAAACTCTCCCTAAACAAGGTTCTCAGAAGTGCATTAATAAACCCTAAAATACATGGAAATATCCTCAGTGTTCAGTCACTGCTTGTTATAATCATTTGGTGACTATTAGCCAGCCAGTCTCATTTAATTAAAAACTGTGTTTAATTAAAAAACATTAGTAGTACAAAAAACATAGGTAGTATGTGAATAGGTTATTTCGCCACATTATTTTTAGCTAAACAATTTATAGTCTAGCATGAAATCTTGTTTTTTTATACAATTAAATGGAAAGCATGGTATCCTGTTGTTATTATTACAAGTACTAGACGTGGAATAAGCTAGTTTCCTACCATTTTTTCACTGTTGTTAAATACTACAAGCTATTTTCCAACCATTTTCACTGTTGAATTACTACAAGCTATTTTTCCTACCATTTTTAACTGTTGTTATAGATTACAAGTAGTAGGACGTGGAATAAGCTAGTTTCCTACCATTTTTAACTGTTGTTATAGATTACAAGTAGTAGGACGTGGAATAAGCTAGTTTCCTACCATTTTTAACTGTTGTTATAGATTACAAGTAGTAGGACGTGAAATAAGCTAGTTTCCTACCATTTTTAACTGTTGTTATAGATTACAAGTAGTAGGACGTGGAATAAGCTAGTTTCCTACCATTTTTAACTGTTGTTATAGATTACAAGTAGTAGGACGTGGAATAAGCTAGTTTCTTACCATTTTAACTGTTGTTATAGATTACAAGTAGTAGGACGTGAAATAAGCTAGTTTCCTACCATTTTTAACTGTTGTTATAGATTACAAGTAGTAGGACGTGGAATAAGCTAGTTTCCTACCATTTTTAACTGTTGTTATAGATTACAAGTAGTAGGACGTGGAATAAGCTAGTTTCCTACCATTTTTAACTGTTGTTATAGATTACAAGTAGTAGGACGTGGAATAAGCTAGTTTCATACCATTTTTAACTGTTGTTATAGATTACAAGTAGTAGGACGTGGAATAAGCTATTTTTCCTACCATTTTTAACTGTTGTTATAGATTACAAGTAGTAGGACGTGGAATAAGCTAGTTTCCTACCATTTTTAACTGTTGTTATAGATTACAAGTAGTAGGACGTGGAATAAGCTAGTTTCCTACCATTTTTAACTGTTGTTATAGATTACAAGTAGTAGGACGTGGAATAAGCTAGTTTCCTACCATTTTTAACTGTTGTTATAGATTACAAGTAGCAGGACGTGGAATAAGCTAGTTTCCTACCATTTTTAACTGTTGTTATAGATTACAAGTAGTAGGACGTGAAATAAGCTAGTTTCCTACCATTTTTAACTGTTGTTATAGATTACAAGTAGTAGGACGTGGAATAAGCTAGTTTCCTACCATTTTTAACTGTTGTTATAGATTACAAGTAGTAGGACGTGGAATAAGCTAGTTTCTTACCATTTTTAACTGTTGTTATAGATTACAAGTAGTAGGACGTGAAATAAGCTAGTTTCCTACCATTTTTAACTGTTGTTATAGATTACAAGTAGTAGGACGTGGAATAAGCTAGTTTCCCACCATTTTAACTGTTGTTATAGATTACAAGTAGTAGGACGTGGAATAAGCTAGTTTCCTACCATTTTTAACTGTTGTTATAGATTACAAGTAGTAGGACGTGGAATAAGCTAGTTTCATACCATTTTTAACTGTTGTTATAGATTACAAGTAGTAGGACGTGGAATAAGCTATTTTTCCTACCATTTTTAACTGTTGTTATAGATTACAAGTAGTAGGACGTGGAATAAGCTAGTTTCATACCATTTTTAACTGTTGTTATAGATTACAAGTAGTAGGACGTGGAATAAGTTAGTTTCCTACCATTTTTAACTGTTGTTATAGATTACAAGTAGTAGGACGTGGAATAAGCTAGTTTCCTACCATTTTTAACTGTTGTTATAGATTACAAGTAGTAGGACGTGGAATAAGCTAGTTTCCTACCATTTTTAACTGTTGTTATAGATTACAAGTAGTAGGACGTGGAATAAGCTAGTTTCCTACCATTTTTAACTGTTGTTATAGATTACAAGTAGTAGGACGTGGAATAAGCTAGTTTCCTACCATTTTTAACTGTTGTTATAGATTACAAGTAGTAGGACATGGAATAAGCTAGTTTCCTACCATTTTTAACTGTTGTTATAGATTACAAGTAGTAGGACATGGAATAAGCCATTTCCTTACCATTTTTTTTCTCTCACTAAACTAAAGTCAGTCATGGCATCCTGATCATCTGATTAGATGAACATCAGATGCATAGCTGCTGAGCCGTGACTGCATTTCACTATCATTATTTGACAATCTTCTACTGTTACCTCATTGCAATCTGCTGTCTGACTCTATTGTAACCACTGTTGCTGCCTCTATTTTTGTTTAAATGCTCTGCAATACATGATGCTTACATTTATTACTGCTGCCTTTATATTTCTCTGTTGTATCTGTACAAGTGAGCTCTATGTTACATTGATGTAACCTGGGAAACTGCTGCTGTATTAACTGTGTAACCTGGTATATCGCGGTGCATTAACTGCTTAAACCTAGTCCTCCCAGTTGTTTCTCAACCTGTTTACCCTTATCTCCTGCTGTTACCCCCTTTCCTAACTGACTTCTTTTTTTCTTTTTCCCTACCTATACTTCATCATGCTCATGCTTATCCTAGCCTCCAGACTCTCCCTCTATCTCTCCTGATATTCCTAGCTTATTCTTTTGTATTACTTTTTGCCTCCCTTCTCTCTGATTAAAATACTAAATATGTTTTTTCTCCCTTACAGCTTGATACGTCTTGCCCTCCCATCTCCAAAGGCTTTCTCCTTCTCACCACCTTGAACTCTCAACCTCTGCAAACAATAAACTCAAAAAGGGTTCCTATATAAAAGGAATACAAACCTGCTGCTGTCTAAAGACACACCTTTGTAAGTGTTTTAGCTATTGTCTGCCCTTTTTCTTTTGATTAAGCAGTCTGCTAGTGTTGTGCCCCTTCGTGCATTGCTAGCAGCCTGCATCCATTCCCTATATTCTTCCACTTCTCTCTTCAGCTGCAAATATCTAGACTTGCCACTAGGTAGCAGTGCAAACCCTTCCTTTCCAAACCATACCCTCAGTTACTCTAGGTTTGGGTTAGATTTTCCCCACTCTACTTAGTGTTTAGCACTACTATTAGTTCTCTCATTGCATTGGCTACAGTTCAAAATTACCCCAAATAAGATTGTATCCCAGCTTTCCCTTACCTGTACTGGCTCGTATACTTACTGTTTAATTTCCAATTCCACTGATTGCTTCTGGTAGGGAACCTCCTCTCTTGGCTCATCCTGCTCTGTTTGCCCTACGAGCTCACTCCGCTCCGCTACCCTGCTCCCATTTCCCACCCACACTGGCACCTCTACACTTATACTCTTCAGACCACACCCTCTCCATCATTATCCAGTACACTCCCACCTCATCAACACACCCACCCTTTTACACCCCTAGCTCCCACCTGTCACCTCCCATATTACTACACCTACCCTGATCCTCTACAAACTAAATACCATATATACCCTCATATCATCTCTAATTCCATCATGCTATCAAAACCTACATCCTTCTTAACTCAAATGCTACTTCTTCTAACCCTATTCTACATCTACTGTCTTACACAGCCCCTTATTTTTCACCATTCCCCAGCTTATCACATTATAAACACAGTTCCCATATTACAATCACACTCCCCCATTCCAATATCCCCCAATCTATACCCCATCAATAACTATTTACTATTTCCCTACAAACTCATTTCTCCTTACAAGCACTTTACCCCATCCCTAACCAACCAAACCCTTAGAAACCTAATAACACTCAACTCTAATAATAAGCAATTCAAGTAGCTTTCCAGCATTTTTCAACTCCTAATCACTATCCTTCTATCCGGTGATATACACCCAAACCCTGGCCCCCATACCCCCTACTCTACTTCCAAATCCACTCTTTTCACCTCTCTAAATGCCCAAAGCATAGCTAGCAAAATTCCCAACTTCCATGCTTGGCTTCACCATAACAAACCAGATATCTTGTCTATTTCTAAAACTTGGTTAAAAACTCATATAAAAGACTCAGAAATAGTACTACCCAACTATACTATTATCAGAAAAGACAGAACCCACAAAAAATGTGGAGGCGTAGCTCTGCTTTATTCATCCTCCTTATCAGTTACCCCTACACTAAACCTATCCCCCAATTCACCAACACTGAATTAATTCTGGCCCTACTTCAAGTAAATACACTTTCCCATCCTATCCCCCATCTCTAAACTCCTTGAAAAATGCATCCATCTTCAACTTCTTCCCTATCTTATCGACGATCACTTACTTACTCCATATGCATAGTCTCACTACACATTCCCCCAGGAGACAATATCTTAGTACTCGAAGATATCCTATCTTGGCTTTCAACTAATATTAGCAATGAAACTATAATACTGGGTGACATGAACATTAACTGGTCCTCTATTCAGTCCCTCTCTAACTCTGTAAATATCAACCTTTATAATTTCTCACAACTTATCAACTCTATAACCAGACCCTCCAAAGATTACTGCAGCGGTAGTATCCTAGACTGGATCTTAGTCTCTCACCCTCATTATTTCTCTGACAGTGGCGCACTCCCTGACTCCCTCAGAGATCACCTTCCCACTTTTGCCTGGTGCCTTACTTCTCCTCTACAGTTATCTCATAACTGTATCTCTACTCGCTACCTAAAAAGTTTCAATCCCACTACCCTTTCTAACACTCTAAAATCAATAAACTGGAGCCCTCTAAGAATTCTACCCCTAGAAAATGCTGTTACCTACTTCAACTCAACCTTCCTAAACCTTTTAAACAGCTATGCCCCCTAAAATCCAAAAGAATAAAAAGCAAAACAGTCCCTTGGCTAACCAAAAATACACTGGCTGCCATGCAGCTTAGAGATAAAGCCTGTTTATGCCACCAGAAAAATAAGACTCCCTCCACTATCTATGAGTATAAATCACTTCACAATAAAGTCAAAAAGCTTGTTACAACAGACCGAAAAACTTATTTGGTCTCACTACAAAATAACTATAAAAAAAATCCACAAAAATTCTGGAATGGTATCTCCACTCTCCTTAACCCTGGCAAAAAAGAAAACATGTGTCCAGATCCCGATGCCCTAGACATAGATCTAGCCACCCAATTTAACTCTTTTTTCATCAACTCGATTTCCAAACTAACCTCGTCCTTCTCTACCAGCACTACACCCCCTACCTCCACATCCCCTCCCCTGGCCTCACTTTTACTATTACTCCCTAATACCTCCACCTCCCAACCCCCTTCTTTCTCCATAAAACCCAAACCTATATCTTCCATAAAAAAACTTCTCTAAAAACTAAAACCATGCTCTAATGCCCCTGATAACATACCCTCACACTTTCTAACTATAGTTGCTGAAGCCATTGCCTTACCCATCACTATACTAATCAACCATTCTGTCCAAGAAGGTCATGTACCCCAACTATGGAAAAGGCCTTCATTATACCCCTGCATAAAGGGGGTAACAATAATAATGTTACAAACTTCCGCCCCATTGCCATCCTATCCCCCATCTCTAAACTCCTTGAAAAATGCATCCATCTTCAACTTCTTCCCTATCTTATCGACAATCACTTACTTACTCCAACACAGCATGGATTTATACTGGGCCACAGTACGATCACTGCCCTTCTTTCCTTCATAGAAATTGTTAACAAAGCCCGTGACTCTGGCTGCGTAATAGCAACCCTCCTACTCGACCTCTCTAATGCCTTCGATACAATATCTCACAACCTTCTCCGAGCTAAACTCTCTAAACTAAACCTATCTATCTCCACCCTCAAATGGTTCGATAGTTATCTCTCAAATAGACATCAAGCAGTCAAATGGAAAACAGCTACCTCCTCCTTCCTTGACACCCCCACAGGAGTCCCCTAGGGTTCCATACTGGGTCCCCTCCTCTTCAATTTTTAAATAAACGATTTCCATTGTTCAATCCCTAATGCAAAACTTATCCAATATGCTGACGATTCAACCATAATCTGTTCTGCCACCTCCATCCCCACACTAAGAAAGCTCACACAAGAAGCTTTCTCTACCACAGAACACTGGATGTTAGATAATCACCTAGCACTCAATGTCTCAAAAAATAAACTAATGTTATTTAACCCTACAAAAACAACCATCATTGACAAGAATTCATTTTCCATCAAAAGCCATAACAATACATCTCTCGAATTAGTACCTGAGGCTAAATTACTAGGAGTCCTCATTGATGACCAGTTCAAATTCACCTCTCACCTACAAATAAATATAAAAAAACACCAAAAACTTGACATGCTCTACCACAACAATCACTACCTTACTCCTTCTACTAAGTTTATTCTCTCTACCACATATCTCAGCCCTTCTCTTCTTTATGGTGCTGCACTTCTTACAAACCTACAATCCTCTCTTAAGACAAATCTCTCCTCTTGCTATTACAAAATTGCAAAGTTTGCCACAAGCCAAGTCTTCTACCCATCACTGTCTAGCCCTTCATCAACTAACTTGGTTAGAGCTGCCTAATTATCTCTCCTTTATTCAGCTTACTCATGCCCACAAACTCATTTTCGCCCTTCCCTCTGTCCCTCCCTATCCTCAACCTTCAAAATGCACCTCCCTGAAAGACTGTTAAGATCTAACAATCATAACCTAATAGAACTGCATAAACCTGCCCATCCCTCAGGAAAACATTTCCTGTCCTTCGCCCTCGCACGTCAATGAAACTCCCTACCTCCATCTATCCGTACCACCACAAACCTCTCTTCCTTTAAAAACTCACTCCACTCACACCTAATTTCTCAGTGGGAATGCTCCTGCTCCCACCCCACTTAATGTCTTCATCTCAGTCTTCTCCGATTCCATACATGGTTTTAACAGGAACTGATCCATGTGTAAATAACTACTCTTGATTTACAATGCTGATAGTTTTTATCTCAGAAATTGTCTCTGTTAAATGAAATATTTTATCTGTAATTAGTATAACCTAAACTTTGACTGTCATTTTTCCTTTAGAAATTGTATGTTTAAATGCAATTTTTGCAAGTACTTTTGTACTTACTATAACAAAAAAACTTTGATTGTAATTTTGTTTGTAATTATTGTTTTGTTTTTGGGGCTTTTCTCCCCAGGACTCCATTGAAAATGGGTTCTTCTAGGTCCAATAGACTATCCTGGTAAACCAACTGCAAATAAATAAATAAATAAATAAAACAAAGTTTAGCCACATTCTTACTCCATTTGAGTACAACCTCAAGTCACTAAGGATTCTTCTTTCAGTTTAGATTCAGGCTTCCTTGGACACAAGTCACTTGATGCGTCCGAACAAATGAAAAATGGATGCTCACTGCTTCCCTTAGCAGTCCAATCATCACCAAATCAAGTGTGGCTTCTTCACCCCGGAAATGGCAGGAGGACTTTTAATGAAGCATAGGTGCCTTATTCTTCATTGAGGAATACATTGGCTCAGCTGAGTAAGCCATTTTGTTTTCTTTTCAGAAATTGAAATAATCCATGAAGTTTCAAGTTGCATTGTGAGAACAGGAAAGTCAACTTAGTATTTTTACAACTAAAAGGAAGGGGAAAAAACATTTGCATTATAGTGTCTGCTGTGCCTACTAGAACTAAGACTAGAACAAACTCAAAAAAAAAAAAAAAAAAAAAAAACAACCCTGGTGGAATTCAAACCTAAATGGGTTATACAACAAAAGAAAAATGTCATGGCCAAGAATAAAAAGTGCTTTGTCCAGCATGATAAAAACACTCATCAATGTAAACAAATAACTAATAGGGCTAATTAAGTCTATAAAAACATTCATCAATTGAAACAAACAACTAATAGGGCTAATTGAGTCTACTAAAGCCAGATTCGAGGTATAGATAGCCTTCCAGACAAAGGACAACCAGAAGGCTTTCTTTAGCTATGTCCAAAACCTCAAAGACAGCACAGAACAGTGTGTGCAGAATTGATTGTAAATGGAGCTACCTACATGGAGATGGAAGATACAGCAGATCTGAGGGATGATAAATTCAGCTCCAGTTTTAACCCCATGGCTGCCCTCCTCCCCAGGAAATACCATCACACAACCTGCCCCAACTATCACTAGGGATCAGTTTGTAGATGTCTTCTCTAAGGCCAAAAACAATGCATCAATAGGTCCTGATAATACCCCAGGATACCTCCTAAATAGCCTTAAACATGAACTGTCAGGAACACTGGAGTCACTGTTTAACCATAACTTCCAGACAAGCTTCGTGCAATGCAGATGACGAATTGTAACACTCATCCCTCTGCTCAAGGGTGGGCCACCAACACACCACAGGAACTACAAACCCATAGATATGGCTAGTTTCATATGCAAAGCTATGGAAAGAGTTGTCATGAAAATTATTAATAAGGACATAGAAACTCTTCAGACACTGTATCCAATCCAATTTGGTTTTATCAAGGGCAGATCAAGTCTATTGAGTCTAGTGTACTTATTTGAGAAGGTCACCAAGGCAATCAATGAGGGCAAAGCTGTGCATATTGTCTACTTTGACCTGGTTGAAGCATTTGATACAATATCCCACTCAGGCATTGTAAACAAACTCATGGATATAAGCATAAGCCCCTATGTTACGCACTGGATAGTGAGCTGGCTCTCAGATAAGACCCAGGAATTTAGGATAGGGGAGACTACCTCCACAAAAGGCTGGTAACTAGTGGAGTTCCTAAGGACTCTGTGCTGGGTCCGGCCCTTTGTGGAATCTGCTTCTCAGAAGTCAAGGTCAATGTCAAGGCCCTCTGTCTAAGCAAGTTTGCAGGTGATTACAAACTAAGAGCAATCATACAATTTCCCCCATCCAAGATATTAACATCCTACAGGAAGAATTAATACAGGGAAATGACTGGTGCCAAAGTCATGGCTTAAAACCCAATGTCAAAAAATCTATAATAGAACCCCTTAGGAAGTCAGCAGACCCCTAAGAGAAGAACCAATAGTCAAGAATTTGTGTAAATATGTAGATATTAACTTGGCTTTCAACAAACATGTGTCTAAGGTAGTAAGGAAACTATTCTATGTTGCACAACTTATAAGCAAAGGTATGGCATCTAGGTCCAGGTCATCATCCCACTGTATTTGTCTGTCATCAGGCCACTCGACTACAATGTCCCCTTTGCTATGTACCTGACCATACACATAAAGCAAGTGGAACATTTACAGAGGTTCTTCACAAAATGAATACAGGGCAGAAACACCCTATTCAACAGAAAACAGGACCAGGGGATGGGAAATTGGAAATACACCCCAGGTCTAGCGCCTATGTCTCTAATGGCCAGAGGCACCCTGTAAATCTTGCCAGGGCTTGCATATACTCCTTAATAACCTCAATGGTACATAGACTTGTGGGATACAATTAGGATGCTTGGCTAAGCTTATAAAGGAGCTAGTGGTTGTTAACTAGTATACATCTATGAACCCATTTAGATGGTCTGCAACCCTTCAGTTCAGTACTGCAAAGTGTCCCTACTCATAAAATAGGTATACAGAACGGTAATGTCTAATGCTTCAAAATACAATCCATTTAGTATTAAATCTCATTTAAAACATCTCAAAAGCTATATATAACCTTGATTTTTTGTAAGGTTTGCTATAAAGCAGTGCAATCATATCACTCACCATTTATTTTCTTTTGTTCCTGTTCTATAAACTCCTAAAACCATGGTCACTGATACATCAATCCTGGAGCTTAAAATTAACATAAAAAGATTATTGAAATTCCAATGATCTTATTTTTTAAAGAGTAATCAGCCTGGTTCCATGAATCCTCATGGTTTTATTCTATGCCTGTTAATTATAAATAAAGTGCCTCAGCATCACCAAATGCCTGCCAATAACTTCTGTATCTCAGCATGAGTTGTTTAACACTGGTATTCTGTTAATAAAGACCTATTTCCATAGTACAGCAGGCAAATAAATGTGTCTATTTTCTAAGCTAGAAACACTTCAGTGGTTGCAGTATACTTATTTCATATTATCAAACGTGAATAGCACCCAGTAACATTCATAGTCAATGCAACTTGGAAGTAAATATCAGCAACACTCCAATCCTTGAAATACATATGAATAAATGTCTAACAATGTGCAGCCATGCATAATGATATCAGCAACATTCCATTCCTAAATATGAACAAATGTCTAACAATGTGTAGTCATGCTTAATGAAGATGCATTGCTTTGTGGGCTCATGTTGGAATACCTCAAGGCAATGTCAGATAGATCTGCACCATTAAGGTGGACTGCAACATTCTAAAAGTGATAGCAGACTTTTGTAAGTGAAAGGGCGGAACCCCATAATACTCCATGATCACAGTGTTTACATAAAAGAAAACGTTTCACAATACAGTTGAGCACAAAGGCGGCCATCACACATCTCATACTATTTACTGAGACATTAGAGGTAATCCAAAAACCTCAAGTCAGATCTGGTATCCCACCTGTGACCTAGAGGGTGATGGGCTTAACAAGAACCAGAGTGCAAATGATAAGTCCAGATAAAAATCACTTTAGCTAGAAGATCTAGGTGACTCTCTCTGATACCCTCCCTGTGGGAGGAATAAAGACGCCTTGTTGAAGTTTCAGGTAATTTATTCAGTTAAGTAGGTAAATAAACGAGTGTTAGAAAAAGAACACTCATCCAGCTACCCATTTAACTGAATAAACTACTTGAAACTTCAAGAAGATGTCTTTATTCCTACTACAGGGAGGGTATCAGAGAGGGAGAGTCTCCTAGATCTGCTAAAGTGATTTTATCTGGACTTATCCTGTGTACTCTGCTTGTATTTATTAAGTCTTACTTCATAGTAAAAAAAAACGTTCACAAACTTTGTACAGCAGTATATTGGACATGACCTTTCTTGTCTATAGGAAGAAACAAATGAGTACTAAATGCCTGCTACTCCAGTTCACAACCATAGCTTCTTATGGCATCCAGAACTTGTTTGGTTCTCTGTTTTATAACTAAACAACTTACCAGCTAACAATAGATGGTTTAAGAAAGTGCAATATGGGGTCTATATCACTTCAGTGAAAAATCAGTTCAGCAAATGGCATTTTCAGTTCACTTACATTGAACATGCCGTTTGTCGAACTGATCATACTGAGATCGCAATACAGTGAGGATCAGGAAATTTGCCATTTCCCCACTGTAGTACGATCTCGGAGTTGGTATATATGATTAGCAGACATGAATGGAATTCGATGAACGGCATTTCCGATGAAATGCCATTTGCTGAACTGTCATTCGATGAAGTGATATAGACCAGCAAAAAGTTATTTATGAAATGACACTATGATTATTAATCTAGGATGTGCTGCAGTACAAAAATGAATCACTGTTTGTCGTAATTTTTTCATATTTTCATATTGGTGTTTGTATTTTCATAACTGACAGATCTACATGCGTTTGAGGGGTATGCCTTGGTGGGAGACAGGAAAATTCATTGTCACTGTGTCCATTTATATCACACTATAACTGAGATATTGCTAGTTGTTTGTTAGTAATTATGAAAATAAACAATATTGCCCTATGTACTTGATGTTTCAAAAAAGAAGTGACTTACAAACTGTTGCATGACATCAAATGAAACCTTAGATGTTGTTGAATAAAACTACCTTTGATATTTTCACTGTAAGCTGCACATCTTGAGAGATATTCAGTGTCATTTATTTTGCTGATTATACAATTAAACATATGTTGTCATATTTCTGCAAATATCGCAATAAACATGCACTAATAGAGGATTTTCTTTCTGTCTTGTGAATGCCTATGTCTGTTTAACAAAAATGGTCTAATATATGTGTAGGTTGTACAGTTTCCAGGATATGACAATTTGTATGAGAAAATTCAGCAAAAAATATAATTTGCGTTTCATGTACATTATAATATATTACAGTATTTATGGAAGGATTATGAATGCATCGACTATTATCACTATAAAGAGCAAGTCTTACCGATAATATTACTATTTTTTAATAACGTTTACTTTTCACAAACTATTAACATTCATCTATCTTACACTTTTTAAGTTTATTATTCTAAAAATGCTCGCTCAAGATTGCAAGCTGTGTGTAGGCTGCTAGAGGTGTGACAGTCCATAACTATTAATGAGATAAGCAAATACCTGAATAATTATACCATTGCTTTTTTTTTTAAACAAGAAACATCTTTATTGAATTATCACTTATGGTATAGGAGATCATATACTTATATACATGAAAACAAACTCTATTAACATATTTTCAATTGTAAATATTATACATCACATACAATCTACTATAAAGTCATTTTTATTTGAACATTACATAGGTCATTCAATTTCTATCTTCCCTTAAACCTCATTCCTCCTCCAAAACACTATTCTGCATATATTGTTCCCACAATTCCCATTTTTCTATGTAATTTGATCCTACCCTTTTCTAAAAATCCCACTTCCAGTACTTTTATCTCTGTTACTATATTAATTCCTTCTAGTGCGGTTGGTTTAGACTTTGATTTCCATTCTTTTAGTAATAGCCTTTTCTGCAGCCACCAGAATTAAACTCAGCAATACTTTACTATACCTAGGCAATTCCAATTCTGCATCACAGCTCAAAAAAAATAAATAAAAAATGTTCTTAGTTACACCAATTTGCTCATCCAGTATTTCTAACGGAGGGGTCTGCAGTGATTTTTTAAAATCTGGCGACTCATTACACTCCCAAAAATATGTTCACAATTACCTTTTTCTTTCCATCTCATCTTCAATATTTGCCATCTATTATTGTTGTCAAAATTAGCCTACTAGGTGAATGCATAGAAGAATTATGTATCCAAGACAGCAAAAAAAAAAAAAAAAAATAGATCACTAGAAACAGCAGGTTAGCTGATGATGGTGACAAGAGGTGATGCCAAATATTAATCCAGTAGAAAGGTGATACATGCCACACCTCAATGTACGGACTTTAAGCTCAAGATGCTACACAGTCCTATGATCATTTAGCGGGAACCTTACTCCACTGCCCTGAAATATGTATAATACATATGCAAAGTCATAATGTCATTTAATCAAAGAAAAACAATACACTAACACTTCCTTGAAAATCGACTATCAAAGATTAATAAACATAAAATAAACCATAATAACTCAATTCACTTATTATTTTGAGATCAGAATTCTGTCCTCTTCTAAGAAAATAACCAAGAAGATCAGTATCAGACTCCTGGGGAAGGTAAAAAGAACACCAACATTTAAATAACTTAAAATTATTTGTTATTAACATTCAGCACTATTTTTCTTCTCTTAACTGATCCAGTCTTTTGCCTTTATTAACCATCTATTTATTAACTGCAGTGAACATGGCTCACTAATGTTCCCAAAACCTTTATCGCTTATATTACCTAAAGAAAATAATCAAAATGATCCTGAAGTCATGGGAGATTCTTTTTGTAACAAAAGGACTAGTCATCATAGATACAAGAACACAGGAATGACACTTAAGTCAACATAAGAAGCTCTAGTTCTGCCTTTTTTATTTCTTGTTTAGACAAGCAGCCACTTCCCAGCTATGCAAAAAATGCAGTTGATGAGTAAAATGAAGCAACGATCAGAATGATAAGAACTGTAGGGGAATATAAACTTAAAGCAGGAAACAGAAAGTAGGGGATGTATAAAAAATAAACAAAACAGCACATGCATAGTAAAGGGCATGTGTGTATCTATAATGATCTCTAGACAAAACATCCGCAAAGAGTTTAAAAAAATCAAGTACTGCAAAGATTTTGTCAAATAAAATGTCATGCCACACCTCCAGGATACAGTCAGCCATATCTTAGGCACTGTATAACATACTTGCTCGATTTGTAAGGGAAAGTATTTGGTTAACAATTCAGGAAAGCTCCTGGAGACACTGAAAACATATGCACACACAAAATGATTTCATCATAAGCTTTTACCTCAAACAGAATCAAAAGGACTCCCTTTCTTTCCTGTAAACTTGAAAGCTCCTTTGTTATTTCATGATACAACTGCTTTGTTTCAACTGCTTTCTCTAGTACTAGCTTATTTACTAGAACAGAAAGAAAAAATGGTGCAGGACGTTTTTCTCTAAGCCTTCCTCCCAACGAAAAAAGATAACAGTCCCTCAGTCTATAAAGGTGTTTTTTTCTCTATTCCGTTAGAAAGATGCAGCAATCTAGATGATTTGATGTCACATTTCTTTAACGTGTGTGTGTGTGTGTGTGTGTGTGTGTGTGTGTGTGTGTGTGTGTGTGTGTGTGTGTGTGTGTGTGTGTGTGTTTTAAACTAGCCATTGAACTGTGGATGTACTGGACAAGATGCAATGTACCCAAATTCCCATTTTATGGGAAAGACATAATCTCCTGGCACATAAATAGTGGCATATTGAAATATAACCTGATCTTGGAATGCCATGTTTATCAATGACTAATGCCAATACACACACTTTGATAATAAAATATACTGCAATGTCTCCTAGCTGAGATACTTTTTGATATTCTGGGTAGCCATCAACACAAACCAAGAAGCTGAGAATGTTAAACTGAAACAGATTAACATCTAACTTCTGCCATGGCAATGAAGGAATTGTTTGCAAAATTATTGTTTTGGCTTTGGTTCCTCAACAAGCTACCAAGGCCACAGCCTTTCACCATTTGTTCAATATGCACAAACATATTACGGCAATATAATTATGTTTGGAGGTCTCTCCTTGCAATTAGACAAACCTAGATGAGATACATACAATTTCAGAAGCATTTGATTTTTTAAATGAGTGCGTATAATGACCTTATCACCTTTAAACACAAGTTGTCAATATGACAGCTAATCTCTGAATGGAGGAAATATGGTTTAACTGTCTGATGGTGATGGACTTGTTTCTCAGCATCAGGACACCCTGTCATGCTGATGCCCCCAAGATGTTGACTCTCTAAGTTCTCAGTGAGAATATCTTGCAACTGCTGAGTCTTTTAAGAAGTCTGATAACTACGTTACCACTCATATGTCCAAGTCTTCATTAAGCAAATCTGTGTTTTTTCTGATGTATGCTACTAAAGGAATTTGCAATGGACATGAGTTTCCCTGGTTTGCACTGCAGTTGAAGACCATATTTCTGTGATGCCAGTAACATTCATTGAAGTCAAGTACATCCCTCTGTGTAAGAGTTTCCTAAATATGCTTAGTAAGGGTTTGTCATCAAACTCTGCTGTAACATACTCTCTAAACCCATATTCATCAGCAAATCACTATTGCAAGTACTTATGAAAGCATAATGAGTCTGCACAGCTGTCAATATCCTTGATGCATATGCAGCTAGTCAAGCTTCCTGTAGGACCATAACCATTTGTGATAGCTATCAACTTGCATGATTGTAGGTAAGGTTATGTCACAATACTTCAGTGTGGGTGTACTTGTTACTGACATCTTTAGCAACACAAAGCTTTTCACGTTATCTGTTGATGAATACCATACTTTGCCTTGCTCTAACAGCATTCTTTGAGGTGCTGTTGTCTCTAACAAGTATGGCATGAACTTTATCAGTTATTGTGCCAGTCATAAAAATTGTCAACAAGTACATGATTTTATGTACTTTGTTGGCATTTGGTTGTGGAGCATACTCTGTCAGTAAGTGACTCATATACTAAAGTGAAGTGATACTTATCTAGCACTTAGCTTTCCTGAGCTTCAAACCCTGAAACTGCAGTCTGTCTAGCAGTTTAATCAGATATTTGTCATGTTCTTACCTTGTAGCATATCAGGCTTAAATGTCATCAACCATGTTAATGGCACTGTTCAGCCAGCGTTGGCTATAGCACGATGGAACACTTCACATGCTGACAAGATCCCAAATAGCAGACTTAAAAATCTATGCCTACCTAAATGGGATTCTCTACTCCATGCCGAACTTAAACTGGATGGGGCAGCATCTGCTCAAGTCCAAATCGGCATACCTGAACTCCTGTTCACTGTTTTTCATAGAAAATCACTGCTGGTGTGGTTTATAAATGTGCACATGTAGTGATTCCTTTGTTACAACTAGATGCTTTTGTCCATTTGTAATCTCATCCAGGTGTAACTCAGTGAGCCATAGTAGATCTTAAAGGCTTACTAAATGCACAGAATTTGGAATTTGCTTCAAGATGAATTTTCCTAAATCTTTGCTTTGTATTAGTCATTGAAAGGAAGTCAGCATTAGGCAACTACCTTTTCAATAACCTGCAAAGGATGCATGTTCCACTCCATGCAGTTATTGAGGGCTTGCAGCTGAACATAAATTCTCAGCTTCTCCTGTTTAACCACAATCACCATACTACTGATTCATTCCATAGGCTCACTCTTTAGCTGTTGCTCCTATGATTCCTCATGAAGAGTCACCAAAGGACTTTAGAGTCTTTGTGGCTGTTACCTGACTGCGTCTGACTAAAACAATGGCTTAAGCATGGCATATGGTTTAAATCAGTCAACAACTAGGGTGTGTAGAAGTAATTTTCAAAGGTTCATAGGTCGTTACTAGGCCTGCAGTCCAGGAAATGATTAAGGAACTCAGCCCAAGTTCCCAATTGCTCCAAAGCACTGCCTAGTGAACTGACTTGATCAGGATTACACAGCAAGCAAATTAGGAAGGAAAGATTCAAGTCAGTGCACTCAGCACAAGTCAGAGTTTCAGTCCCCTGCACTGTCTGTAGGTTAGTCTTGCAAAGTCCAACCCTTCAAAAGCTCCTTTGTGAGGTAGATTATTTGTAAGGACATTTGGGCAATTTCACAACAAATATAAATAAATAAATAAATAAATAAATAAATAAAATGAAGTGGGAGTCACGTGGTTTGTCATTAACTGTATGACTCCCATTAGGAGTGTACCTTTTCTAAGAGTACCATAGAGTACCTGAAAACAGTGTTTCACTGATGGCAGCCTACAAGATAAGCTTTGTGACTGTCTCACAATGTTGGAGATAACCCTATTAAACGTGGAGGGGATTGTGAAGTCAGATAAAATGCCACTACCTACAACAGCATATGCAGGTTATCAGCTTAGTCCGCATACAATGAATCAACTCCAGAGGAGGAAATTTACTTGCAGTTTGCTTAAAAAACTTAGGCTCAAGCATATTTCTACATAAACATCAAATAAAGTTTTAGCTGCAGTATAAACAAGTCTTTAAAAAGTTAGTAGCAACTGTGGATTGAAATGAAGCTGTATTAATAAAAAAAGAGATCTATAAAATGGCCATTGATATATTATGCCTAGTATATTTCAACCTAGTCTTAATAAGTGAAAGCAAACAATTTCCATAAAGGAATTCTATGAGGCCCATCTCGAAAATCAGATATTTAAAGATTGAGATCAAAATTCTACATATAAAAAAAGAAAACTAATTACAATGCAGGTATGTGTTGAAACATTTTAGTAACTTAAAACATTATCATGAGAAGACACTAGAATCATAACATTTAATACATCTCAGCAATGATTTGCCAGAAGATAAATATAAGAGGTGACAGTACAATAACTCAAATAAATAATCTGTGGGCACATATTTGGGCATCCAAAATCACCTTTATAATAGTGTGGATGTACAACACTCAAGTTGATACATGGTTCACAAAACTTCTGTCTACAGAATAGTTGATAATGGAATATAATACACTTCACTTAATTTGCTGCCATGGTTTTCCTTATTATTTATTGATTTGTTTAATTTGTTAGCCATTTTAACCCTACTGGGCAGAGACTTCTTATTGATGGGACCCATGGAGAAAAGCTTTAGAATGGGCAAACAGATAGACAAGCAAAAAACATAAATGACTGAATATTATAGCACATAATGAGCCAAACAATCCAGTATTATAAAATGTTAGCAGTAATGGATGAAAAGTTGCAATATACAATGCATCTAAAGCCAATAATGCGCAAACAGAAATCCTTTCCCACAGTAAAATGTTTCACAATTAATGAATAATAAATACAATTCTGGGTAATGATTCAAACCAGAAAAGAGTATTACTGTAATGAAAGGTTTTCTGTAACTGCAATGCACTACTCTCTTAGATCTCACCCATCGAATTTAGCCACACTTCTCCCCTGATACCACTCAGACAAGCACTGCTTATGTCCAGGGTTCTCCTGCAGTGTGGAATTCATTACACCATGGGGTAAAATACCTCGTAACTAAAACAGCATACTCAGTATGTCACTCAGTAGACTAAACTGAAAAGGTTACGCAGTTCCTCTTTCATACAATTTTATCTAACATTCTTATGTTTTAATATTCTAATATCTTTTCTTGAATGTATGTTATTATACTGTCAGCATCCTTTACTTTGTTATACCATCAACAGTTTGGATCACTTTGCATTTCTACAAATGTTTTGTTTTATTTTTCCCTAAATATCCCTAGCTGGATCTGAAAACAGTCTTCGGGCAAGTCTCTCTACTAAGTTACCAGAGGAATAAATAACATTATTTATAGAGTTCTGCAGTGAGGGTGAGTTTTAAGTTAGAACTGCATGTACTGCTTAAAATTGCAGTTTGCTGTTTCATCCTGACATTTTGGCAAGACTGCTAGTCATCATAAGTAAGCATTAGTAATTCAAAAAACACCATGATAATAATTGCAGAAGTAATACAGCTTATCTGAGAATTGAGGTAAATGGTGTGGAAATACCAACAAATACTTTTAAGCTAAGAAACATTCATGCTATTTTTTAGTAACTGCTGGTCACAAAAACTAATGGTTTATCATGTAAAACATACTAACATATCTCATAAAACATTATATTAATTTATACCATGCTAAATTAGTTTATTCCTTGTATTAGCAAGGTTATGGAACATGACATACCCAGTTGAAAAAGAAAGCATTCTGTTACTGTAGCTAGGTGTAGCTATGCAGGTTACAAAATAGTACATATTATTGATTTATATGTATTTAAACATCTCAAGTAGTGTCAGTCAAAGGTACAAAAAATGTGCTTTGCTTCTGTGCCTGATAAAATACTAAGCATACATAATGTTTGTTTAGATCACATTCGTTACACATATGATGTACTTATAGCTATCAGTTATACTGAAACTTTAGAGCATTGGACTGCTTTTTCTTATTCTGCATGCAGGACAAAGATCAAACTACCCCTGTGTATACGTTGCTTGCAAGGTTTATATTGTGTGCTCTGTATCCATCGGAGAATGTTTAACTGTGGCTACTTCAGATTCATTACATCAAGTGCAACCATATAGAATATATACTCTTTAAAACTGTATCAGAAACACAGCAGGTATCATTTTAACATGTGGTGCATAGCCTGGAATATTATCCATATGATTGTCTCAAGTACACAGCAGATACCATTGTTTATATGTCATAGTCCAGAATGTTAGCCATATTATTGTCTCAGATACACAACAGGTGCCATTTTAACATACTAACACTGCAGAGTGGATAATATTATCCATATGATTGTCTCAGATGCACAACAGATGCCATTTTAACATAAGAATATTATCCATATGAATGTCTCAGATACACAGCACGTGCCATTTTAAAATACTAACACTGCAGAGTAGGGGATATTTTCCATATGATTGTTTCAGATACATAGCAGGTACCATGTTAACATGTTGCCTCTGTTCTGTCTGTCCATTTTTGCATTCCATAATCTAATGTTTTTGCTTTATAACTGCATACCTGCCCTTCCTTGTTTAAACTAAGGTAGCCCACATAGTATGTATAACAGCTCTACATCTTTATGTGTCAGTGTCTAGCTAATCAGCTCAGTTTTGTTGGTTCTGTATCAAATGCATAATGAAGTCTTTTAGCCAGCTGACTTCAGTACATTATGGGAGTAACTATTACTACATAGATGATTTTTCTCTCCTATTCCAGCTGTCCTTTTTAACAGGGGATGTCTTCTGTACATAATTTATATTCAGAAGAGGCCTGGAAGGAAAAGTTATATAAACACTGGTGCAAAAAATTGAAAATAATCCACACAAACATTGCCTTGCAGAGATCTGACTTGCACACAACAGGCATACGAGAAGTCAGCAATATGAATAAGGTTTCCAAGCAGTATTGCATGAAAAGCTAGTCAGACATCACTTAACAGTAAATATACCACCTCTAAGGACACTGCACCTCAAGGAAGGAAGCAAGATAAATACCCATTTTCACAAATACTGATTCACACTTTCAAGCTTTGAACTTATGATAGTCACCATAAAAAGGACCTTAGCAAAAGCTACATGAAGTAATTCATTTCTCTCACGTTTATTGTTACATCTAATAATTGCTCCTGTGTAGTTTTTGTTACATGTTATTACCCTCTATTCTCTTTTAATATGTTCACTTTTTTCTTTGTTTTGTTTTCTTTTTGAATTAGAATCAGGAATTATCAGCAAATAGGAAGTTGTGATCATTGTACTACCCTGGTAAACAAATGTAAAATAACAATAACATAAAATAAAGTACCTTACAACGCATGCATGCAAAATATTAAGAACCATTAACTTTTAATACATGTCGTATGAAGAGGACATGATCAAGCATGTTAAATAAACAATGTACATAAAGAGGAATGTTAGGTATTAAAATGATACAGAAGTAATGCATAGAGAAACTGTTTAATGCACCAGTTTATGAATGTGCTGCTAAAGACCAGGTACTTCTCTTTTGCTGTATATTAGCAATTCCTAGAAAAATGATAACCCAGAATTAGAAAAACCCTAATTCACCCCTTGACTTTATTAAATTAACTAGCATAGTATAACAACATGAAATTGGCACTATTCACATGAAAGCAAAAGACTCAACAGCAAATTTAAAATTCTGGTTGAAATTAGCTTTGTCATTAGAGTTGTTGTTATTTGTCTTTCGGCTTTTTCCCAGTAAGGGGTTGCCACAGCGGAACTCCTGTCCGCTAATGATTGGCAGTAGATTTTTATGAAACACCGAGGTGCCAGCTCGACGCCCAACCTTCAATGAAGGCATGCCCATTTACGCACGCAAGTCTTTCGAACACTACCCAACCGCGGGGAGGACATGCAGACTCCACACAGAAGGCACTCCCAAGCCAAGCCAAGAATCGAACGGGAGAACCTCTTGCTGTGAGTAAGATGAAATAAAGTATTGTTACTAGCCTGAGTACAGCAAAGCCAAAGCTATGGCAGGTTGAAGTGGGTGGCTCCTTCAAGAGCAAGTTGCTAACGGATGTGACTGGTACTGTGGGAGAGGTGCTAATTGATCGTGCAAGTTAGTGGTGTGATTGCTGTACAGGAACATGAATGCTGATCCATTCTTACAAGGCTGATCTCAGAACTGGCAATCATTTAAGCAGCCATAATCTCTTTTAAGTGGGCATAACTGAGATTAAGGGTTGCATATATGGCTTCAGTGCTTGTAGCATGTTACACATATCAAGAACTGTAACATACATTTTAGAAAATGTGCTTTAAACAGTGTTGCAAAGATACCAAAGCAATAAGATTTGGAGGGGCATATATTAGAACAACAGAATTACATTTCCTGTCCCAATGGTTTACTGATTAGTACCACAAAGGCAGCATATTAAAGACTTTTATACTGATTTCCAAAATCAAGGTCTGACAGAAAAAATGCTGCAACTATTTTGTTGACAGGCTGATTTACATGTAGTTATTTTTTTTATTTTGTAGTAATAGAGAATTCCTTCCTTTGACTCTTGATATTAAGTTAATATCCTATATTGGGAACAGATCACTGAGAGAGTATTATAAACCAGTTTCACAGTCAGACTTACTTGTTATGTGCTGTCAATCTCTGTCTGCAAGTGCATACCCCCACTTCTCTTTACTGTCTTACTGAAAAACCCTATAACTGATGATTTATTTTTAAGGTGATGGTATAAGGATGACTGAACACTAGGAATTCAGTAACATGTGGCCAGAATCTCTTTCTCCATTTTGTACCAATCCAGGTAATTACCGTAGGATATATAGTTAATGGGATCTTGTTTAGAAGACACCATAACTAAACATGAAAAAGTATGTTCAGCAAGTGGGCTACACAGTAGCATATTGTTCTTAGACTTTGACTGCAAGTTAAAATCCTCCATTAATGTAACACTTCCATACTGTAGACACAAGAGCATAACCTCGTTTAAGACATTGGGAGTAGCTTGAGTTGGCTGAGAAGCGTAGTCCAGCCCTTAGCTTTTACTTGTGTGCTAACAGATATTTACAGGTCAACCAGTTTTGTTAACTTCTCAGAGTTATTTGCAGAACTAGTAAGTACCTATCCAATATTATTTTTGAATAGAAGATTTACAATGCTGTTTGTGTTACTACCTAGTAAATGTGTTGTGGAGAGTGTAGGGTCAGTCAGCTTTAGCCATGTTTTCATAAATCCTACTATGTCCGGTTTGTGAATGTAATGCCAAATTTCAAAACAGGCATACTTGTTTCTAGTGCAACAGTTTGAACATCTCAAATTCAATTAATTAGAGTGTAATACATGCACAGATTCAATGTATTTTAGGGGGAGAAAAACATGTTATTTGAAAAGTATTATTTCATAGCAACAGGTAAAATGCCCAAACTCTAGCCAAGTAGTGGCATAACGTATTAGTATTAAAATCCACAGACCTTCAGAAAAGGTTTTATTACTTAAACTGGATTATACTCCAGTCTTCTAGGTAGTGATGTAGCATCTAGATAAATAGTTTCTTGGGAAGATAGCTGCATGGCTTACAAACAGGACATGGCAAGTATCATACAGCAACTGGACAGATGAAATCCTTGGTTACAGTCAGGGTGTCCCACAGGGCTCTGTCCTAGGTCCTTACTTGTTTAGGTTATATCTTCCAGACCTAACTTTTTGATCTGTGGTATTCTACAGTCTATATGCAGATGACCAGAAATTGGGTAAACTGATTACATGTGTTACAAATAAGTCATGTCTGCAAAATAACTTGACTAAATTGAGAATTTGGGCACAGGAGAATAATATTCTGATAAATACATCAAAAACTAAACATATGAGATTTGGAGACATAAATGGAAAGGTGAATATTTAATACAGCACACAATGATTGAAATTGTAGACTTATTTAAGGACCAGGGTATATGGGTACATTCATCTATGAGTTTTTCTAATCATATCAACCAATTGGTTAATGATAGTTATAGAAGTACAAGTTGTATAAAAAAACATATAAAGTCTAGGAAATCAAAAATGATGACGTCGTTGTTTGTTAGTTACATTAGACTCAAACCTGAATATGGAATAACAATATGGAAACCTTATAAGAAAACAAGCATGAATAAACTGGAAAAAGTACAGCAGAAATATAGCAAGAGCATCCATGGATATGAAAATTTAAGTTGTTATGAAAGACTAAAATATCTGAACCTGTACAGTGTCTCTTACAGGTACCTAAGAGGAGATCTTATTCAGGTATATAGGGCATTTAGGGACAACTACCTCTGGGAATGTTTGGGGTTATCAAAAAGTACTAGAGAATCATCAGACAACCTATGTAGAAGATGTACTAATTGGTGCTCTGGCAGAACAGCTGATGTATGGAACAGACTACCAAATTACATTAAAGCAAGTACCAGTTTAGATATTTTTAAGAACAGACTGGACACTTATTATGGGAAGAAGTGTTTTGGTATATTGGCAAGCTAGAAGGGCATTAACTCCCATGCTTGAAATATTGGTATGTATGTATGTATATATTCAAAGAGGAAACCCAGAGAGTAACAGATTCTAAGAAAGAGTAGAAGGCGAGATGTTAAGGGAGTGGAATGATATGCAGTGCATAATCAAAACATTAAATAAATAAAAAAGGCCAGTGAGGCTGTGGACAGTGGTGTCTCAGTGTGTCTCTATGTGACTAAGACTTTTGACAATCCCTCATGCTGGTGTTACTGGGAAATTAGATAAACTTGGTATAAACCCCAGTGTTGACTATAGGACTACATGCTGATTATATATCAGATCCCAAGCTGCTAGTACCCTCTGCAAATGTAAAACTGTAACAGGCAGAGTACGACAAGGTTCAATACTGGGCCCTCACCTCTTTGGCATTTATTTTTAGCTATTAAAGCCAAAGCCAACATGTCCGAAGTGTGCTTGACCATGTTTGCTGATAACACTGGACACTGTTATCCAGTTAGCCACTAATACCAAACAGCTCTAGCAAAGGCAGAAATATGTCCATATCTAATGTACGTAAAATGATCTCAAGATAATGCAAAAAAGTACAGCATAATAGCAATTGCCACTTCATATTATATACTCCAGATAGACATGGTCATAAGAAACCTGAGTGCTTATATGAACAACTCTCTGTAATTTGTCTTTCATGCTTTCACCACAGTCAGTAAATCCTTCTACTTAACTCAGTTAATTTCCAGGAGAATATCTCCAAGATCCAAGGAAGTCATCATGCCACTGTACTCTTCCCTTATGCAATACCCCTTTTGGTATGTACAAATCCAAGCATGATGCTCGGCTGGAAAGAACCCGAAGAGTTATTACAAGGAAATTAAAGGTCTTAAATTCTTCAGCTATCCCAAAACATTAGCACAACTGCCTTAGCCATCTGGTCACTCTGAGGTACCTTTGTCTCACTATTTGAGCCCTAAAAGCTCTATTCCTATTTAACCTTTCATTTTTTGGGAAAACCAGTGAATTTACAAACACCTGCACTAGAGATCTAAATCTACACCAACAAATAAACAAAAACTCACTGGTGGGGTAGATTCCTAAATAAATGTATTTCCAGCCTATGGAATGTTACTACATTACCTTTAAGGAAAATCTTGATGACTGGAGGGTAAACACAAAATTTTATCATGCATGGCCCTGCTCGGTTTGGGAGGTGAGCACTTGAGCACTACTTTGTTTTTGTATTGCCCTTCATAAATGTGGGCATTTGAGAAAATGGGGGAGGGGAACAGTTGGAGATTTTGGACACCAGTGTTCTTTTTGAACCCGCATGTAGATTGAATGAACTTGAAACTGGGATAAGTATTAAGAGGAGAATGAAGTGTGGTTTGTGTCGCTGGGACTGGGAGTGAAATGTTGTGGCTTCTACTGTTAAAAATGCATGCAGTTAGCTCTGGATTGGGTAACTGTCGCCATAGTAATTGATGCCAGTAGCCCATGTTGATCGGCAGAGCTGTGGAAGACAAAACTGAGAACGTTCCTCGGCTTCATAGCTCTCCTCAAATCCAGGACACACCACAAAAGAATCAGTGAGAAATCCACAATTAAGCAGCGGCACGTTTAAAATATTGCCACTATAAACTGAAGATATTGACATAATAAGCGAATGTGAATTTCTTTTTTCCTGACGTAAAATTTCATGAAACTCTGATTATAGCAATTATTTATTAAGTGTAATTAGCCACCTTTTTTATAAGTTATTGGTGTTAGCAGGGATTCAGAGGAACAGACTTAAAATTTAAGTCAAAGTCAAGGACATCCTGAAAATCAGGCACATATGGGGTATGTATGACTTGTGTGTTTACAATTAGGCATGTGTGCTTCCTCTTTTTTTTTGAACAGTAAACATCTTTGATAAATTATTGTGTATGACACATACCATGTTACATGTATATAAATGACAGTAAACCATAGCCACACAATCTTAGTTGCAAACATTATACATTCCAAACCATGCTGACACAACTGTAGCTGCAAACATTATACATCACTTTTAACATATCCAGTTATTGTTAGTCAACCATTATGGGCAGCCGAGGTGGTGCAGTGGTTAGCGTTGCCACCTCACAGCAAGAGGTTCTCTGGTTCGATCCTCGGCTGGGGCGCCTTTTGTGCAGAGTCTGCATGTCCTCCCTGTGGTCGTGTGGGTCTCCTACTGGTGCTCCGGTTTCCTCCCACATCCCAAAGACACTCTGTAGGTTGATTGGACACTCTAAATTGGTCGTAGGCATGAGTGTGTGTGTGTGTGTGTGTGTGTGTGTGTGTGTGTGCCTTCTGTGGAAGGTTGGGCATTGGGCTGGCAACTTGACACCGTAAAACTCCACTGCCAATCATGAGCGGAGATGTGATTCACTGTGGCGATCCCTAAGCCGAAAGAAGAAGAAGCTAGTCAACCATTATACAGCTCAATAAAATTCTGCCTTCTTTTAAATCTCGTTCCTCCGCTGCGTGTACTGATCCCACAGTCCCTGTTTTTTCCTATGTAATTTTTTCCTACCGTTTTCTAAAAATCCCAGTTCCATTTGTTTTAACTCTAACTATCTTCACCATGTCTATTGAAATTGGTTTACATTTTCATTTCCATTTTCTTTATTACTTTTTTTTTCAAATGTTTGTTTTTATTTTTGCTGTCAAATACATTATACAGTAACTGGTGGTAATACACTGAAAGTAAACCATTTACCAAGTTAGATAAAGCATTTGTTCATTCTGGTAATAGACAAGTACGTTTAAAGTTTGTTTTCTCAATATAAAGAGAGATAATGATGAATAGACGTATGAGAAGTATGACAATATTAACATTGGTAGTACATAATGTAGCTTTTTGCACATATAGTGTATTAGATAACTATATAGTGTTATAGAATACAGGAAAAACTAACAGGGTAGAGAAAAAAAAAAAGAAAATAACTACTATGTACAACTATTTACAAATAGTACTACAATATAAGGTACTTTCCCTTAATGTGGCAACAGCTGTTTTGGCCTCTTTAGCGGTTTTGTCATAAGGGAAGTTGTCCTTCATTGCCAGTATGTGCGGAAATATCTTGTATCAAAAGAATCAAGAGAACTGCAAGTGAGACAGCATATAATTATTGGGAATTCTGGGTTTTAAGTTTTGTTTATGTCCCTGTTTCTTGCAGTGATAGGTTGACAGCTGTAGTTTTCTTTTATATTCCTTTCAGATGCTATGATTTAGCTCAGTAATACCATCTTTGGCTTCCGGTGTAGCCTTCTACAGCCTATAAATATAATTTATCTTCACAAAAAAGTAATATATTGGTACAATGACATAGCTGTCAAGTTGTCATCACCAAAATGGGATACACTATGTCTCGCGACGTGGAAAAGAAAGCTATGGGCAAAAAGTGGGACACTTTTTTAAAAATGTTATCAGGGCTACAAGTACTTCCTGATTTGGTCTCATTTTCAGAGGACAGTCTCGGATTAACTTGACGAAAATTAAAAGTGATGTTCATTGGCCAAATGGGAAAGAAATGAAGCAGCATGGGATTGCCTAAACAATTACAACTGGTAACTGTGAAGACAAGGGTGGTCTATCACATTTAATAAATAACGGTAATCATTTCGGTTATACACTTGCTTTTTCTCCAAATAATACATGCTAATTCGCTTCTTATTAAACCCTGTTGGCATGCATTATTCCACATAAGACAAATTTGTAAGTCAAATGATTGTCGTTATTTATTAAATGTGAGTGACCACACTTACTAAATTTGACATCAAAATAAGTGTGTGTGGTACCCACTTCAGCAACATCTGAACAATCAACATTATAATGAGCGCTAGGATTCCAACCGCGCATTATAGCTGTTGTCCCGATAATGGAAAAGTGCCCAATATAATGACTAGATTCCAGTTACATTTAATAAGACGCTATATTTCTTATCTGTGTTTTTGCATCTTATGTACAGATAACCCTTAGAGAACACATCAGCAAAATACTCTGATGAGGAAACTGGTGGCAATACTGCTAGAGAACAGTATATATAGAAAAACATTGTTTGCTATGTTAAACTACAATCAAGGGTAGTATTCCAGAACCTGAGGTATTTCAGGCACTTATTAACATTGTTAGTGGTTAGTTCATGAGATAAAATATACTTAGATACCATGTTCTTAAAGTTCTCCCAATCTAGTTTAGAGCCATCTGACCAGTTCTGTGTAATATAGAGCTTGATTAATATGAAAAGAGCAATCTGTATCCTGAGATCATTAGAGGGTGTGTCCGCATGCCATATATGAAGTATAGAAAATTCCCAGGAGAGGGTGGATTTACCATAGCCCATTTTTTTTTAGGTTTGATCCTTAGGAAATTCCATAGATTCTGAGCATATTTACAGTACCATAGAATGTGTAGGAGGTCAGCTGTAGCTGAGGGGAAAAAGGGTGAAATGTTACAAAAAAAGAGTTTAAGCATTCTAGAGTATAGTAAGCATTATTACTGATCATTAACTGGATATATAATAACTTCTTAAAAGGGGCAAAACTGTTCATGTGGTTAATTGCTTGGGAGAGAGGAGCATCTGTCAGGTCAGGTTTTTTGTTTTTCCAATATTGTGCAAATGTAATAGAGGATTGGTATCTAGCTGTAGAGATTATTTTATAAGTGATTGAAAGCATCTTCTTTTTTATTTTTGGATATTTCAGGAGTGATTTAGCCAAGTTTATTTCTTCTTGTAACTTATTTGGGAAGCATCCTAAGGTAGAAGTTAATTCTTTGATTTGTCTCAAGAGTATTGTGCATTTGTTATTTAAGTTAAGTTTTATTTTGATATCATTAATGGAGTTGTCCTTAAGCTGAAAGAAATCCCATACAGTTAAGGTTTTAATTTGAGGAAATTGATCTAGGCTTAGCATTTTCTTACCCAATTTTAGATTTGGGTTCAGGGAGATGGGCTACAAGGGAATGAGTGCATTAGACAGACCTAATGAGACAAAGGTTTTCAAATATGTTAATCTTATGTTTAATTAGATTTTGTAATTTAATGTCTTTTAATAAAGATTTATTTATGAAGGATAGTGAGTTGGGGTTTATTTTACAAGTTTTCACATGAGCCTGCCAGAGACCAGTCCATTGGGGAATGTGAGTTATTTCATTTAGATTATGGTCTGCGATAAGTATGATTCTACTGGCACAGATTATGTCGTAATACAGTCTGAAATCTGGTATCCCCAGTCCTCCATTGTTTTTAGGCAGCATTAATCTTGATAATGAGATTCTAGGATTTTTAGGAAATAATATAAATTTAATTAAGGTTCTGTTCATTTTTTTGAAAAAGTTTAGAGGGATGATATTATCTGTTGAATTAAACTGTTGGAGGGAAGCCTTCTAGCTTATCAGTGGAAGTGGTAAGCACTAGATAGCCTATCTACCACAAGATCCAGGTACAGGTTCTTAGTTTTAGCACTCGAATTTGCTTATTCGTGCCCAGCACTTGTTCAGAACTTGTTGTAAGCACTAAATAAGCTACAAATGATTAGAGCACTCAACCTTCCTCATTACCTAGCGGAAAATAGTTTTTGTACTTACTTTCCTCATTTGCTTAGAGAAAAAACAGCTCTTCTACTCACTTTCCTCACTTGTCTAGAAGAAAATATTTTTTTATTCAGGCATGTTCAAGGGTCAACTCCCTGTGTTCTGTCCTGTCTATCTCATGAATCTGGGCATCTTGGGGCAATGTAGCAATTGCCTCATGTACACAGACAACCATCTCCTCCTACCACCCAACACTGCAGCCTGTGAGAGATGCACTTATCTAGCCAAACTGGGGGTAAATCTCTCTCCAACCAAGACTGAACATGACAGTCAAGAGGGGAAGGTAAACACTTGCGCCACACCACACTCATCACATAGTCCCACTAAATCTACACCACCAAAATCCACACATAGAAACACAAAAACATTCACGGAGGCTCTCAATAATAATCTGTTCAAGCAACAGAGACCTCTGAAGCAGAAAAGCAAGCATCCTTCACCCCCCAACACAACCCAAATGACACACAGCCCACAGACTCAGTGTGCCACTCAACCGCAGCCCATAAGGCAAAACAACGTAACCAACACACTAGTCATAGGTGACTCTATAGTCAGGCACACTGATGTCCCACTCACCAGGCTAAACAAGGAGAAGGTTATTGTCAGCTGCCTGGCAGGTGCCAGGATCCACCACATAACCCACTCACTCAGGTCAGTCCACAACAAGTACAAATATGACTCTGTCATTGTTCATGTTGGTGTGAACGACCTGAGACATACCTCCCTGGACTACATGAAAAGAGACATGGAAGAGCTCTCTGATCTTGTTGCTGAGGCAGGTATGACCCTAGGCCTGAGTAGTATCCTGCCATCGCCCAGAATGATACTGCAGTACAAGGACAAAATGATTGACTTCAACAATTGGCTAAGCTTCGGGTGTCATTCTAAGGGGATCCAGTATCTGTCTGCCTTGGACGACATGGTCACCAGACCACGATGCTTTGCCAGAGATGGCCTGTACTTGCACCCCTGGGATTCCAGATACTGGCTAAGGCTGTTGCCGCCCCTATAGTGCCTTTTTTAGGCAAGGTTCAAATGACAAATTCACCATTGTAATAAGAACAGGCAAGCAAAAACTGAGGGTAATGCTACTCAATGCTAGACATCTAAATCTCAAAATGCACTCACTCGAGGCACTCCTTAAAATGGAGAACACCAATATCTGTGCAGTGACTGAGACCTGGTTCAAGGCTCTAAAGAGCACCCCTACATTACCAGACTATAACTCATACCATGCTTTTCGGCCATCTAACCTGGACTGGAACACCAAAGGCGGAGGTGTGTCCATATTCATTAAGGATATCCACACCTCCAGGCTAGTTGCTCAGCATGATGCATCCAAGGTTATCCAAGTGCAATTAACTCTGGGCAAAACTGAAATCCAAATTGTAGCTTGCTACAAATCCCCCACCATGCCCCAGGAGTCCCACTCCTCTTTTCTTGATATACTGGAAAATATTAGGGTTCAACCAAACACCCTAACAATGGGTGATTTCAACTACCCCCACCATTAACTGGGAAAACTACTCATGTACCAACTCCTTCACTCAACGCTTTCTAGAATTCATAAATTCCAATGCCCTGAATCAACTTATCCACAGCCTCACCAGGGACAATGATATCCTAGACCTAGTCATTACCAACATGACAGACCAGAGTTCCACACATGAAGTCAACTCCTCATTGGTCAGATCTGACCATAAGCTAATCACCCTAGATATCCATATCCCACCCCCACCACCCATTAAGAAAACCACGGTAAAACATTTTTCCAAAGCCAACTTCATGCTTCTTAAGACAAAAGTGGCGAACTTCATGACACACATGCAGATGGACAATACAGTTACGACTGCTGAATCCTACAGAAATACACTCTATAAGCACTTACATGAGTGCCTGGATCGTACTATCCCAAACAGAACCAAGACGCTCTCCTCCAAAAAAGGAAGCCAATCTGGTGGTCCCTGCCATAAACAAACTCTACAACAGAAGGAAGAATCTGTTGCAAAAGAGAGTAAAATCCCATGAGTGGAGGAGCTCTCTGGTCAGTGTCAGTAAGAAGCTGAGATCCCTTATAAAATTCTCCAAAGCTAGCTATGAAAACAAAATTGCTACTGATTCTAAGGGCAACCACAATGTATTCTATAGCTATGTCAAGAATCGCAATGGCAACATCCAGATCTGCTCTGAGTTAGAGCACAACGGCACAAAAATTACAGAACCAACTAGTATTGCCAACATTCTGGCAGATAGGTTCAGTGCTAACTTTACCCCCTCTCACCCCCTAAAGGGCTCATATCTATACAGGAAGAATGCAGACTCCCTGTAATCACAACTACACTGGTAAAATCTGCACTCTCTAAAACCAAAAACACAGCATCCATGGGATTGGACAACATCCCAGTATGCGTTTTACACGAACTTCAGAATGAAATGGCTCCCCACCTAAGCACCATATTCAATCATAGCCTCACGTCAGGCTTTGTGCCCACTGAATGGCGCACAGCAACAGTTATCCCACTCCACAAAGGTGGAGCCACCACTGATCTTGGGAACTATCGCCCTATTAGCCTTATGAGCCTGGTCTGCAAGACCATGGAACGTATCATCATGGAACTCATGAACAAATACATTGGTAACCTCCAAACTCTGAACCCTACCCAGTTCGGGTTTGTGAAAGGCAGGTCATGCCTTCTGAACCTGATCGACTTCTTTGAGGCAGTCACCAAAGCTGTAGACGAGGGTAAGGTGGTTCACACAGCCTATCTTGACCTCGCCAAGGCTTTCTACACCATCCCCCATTCTGGAATTATAGCTAAACTCACTAAACTAGGTATAAATCCCTATGCCACAAGATGGGTTTCCAGCTGGCTCACTGACAGAACCCACACTGTAAAAGTTGCAGATTCCAAATCTGACTTCAAACCAGTGACAAATGGAGTACCACAGGGTTCAGCCTTGGGACCTCTCCTGTTTGGCATCTACTTCTCTGTAGTACAGGCTAACACAGAAGGCCTCTGGCTAATGAAGTTCGCAGATGACTGCAAACTAGGAGCCATAGTCGAGTCCTCAAATGATGTGGACATCCTACAGAAGGGCCTCACTGAAACAGATGCCTGGTGTCAGAGGCACAGCCTCAAGCTCAATGCCAACAATTGCATTGTCATTCCCTTTGGTAAAAACTCTTTACCCATGAACTACCACATAGGCGGCAGTCTACTTAATGCCAAATGTGTGATAAGAGACCTTGTGATCCAGGTGGACAGTAGTTTCTCCTTTGATAATCACATCGCCACAATAGTCAGGAAATCCTTCTACGTGGCACACCTCATCACAAAAGGGTTCTCATCCAGGAAAAAAGAGGTAATTGTTCTCTTCTACTCGACACTCATTAGACCCATTATAGAGTACAATGCCCCTTTTGGAATGTACCTCACAAGACATCTGCAGCAGCTGGAAAGGCCACAGAAGTACCTCACAAAGAGGATTATTGACCTCAAACAGATGCCCTACACTGACCGTCTCAAAAAACTCCAGCTTTACTCTGTAGCATATCGCCTATTCCGAGGTGATCTCTGCCTAACATATAAAGCTATGTCAAACCCAGCGCTGTTGGACATGCTACACCTAAGGAAATCCCAATCCCTCCAAGCAACATGATCTAGGGACCTAAACCTTGTCACCACAACAAACAGGACATGCTGGAGGGATAGATTCCTGTCCCAGAGACTTCCCATACTCTGGAACAAGCTACCCATCTATGTCAAGCAAAGTTCCTCATTAGCACTCATCAAGAAAAATCTTGATGAGTGGATGGGAAATAAGAAATACACCCCAGGGATCACTTCTATGGCTCTGCTCACCGGGCACAGGAAATTAGCTTTCTTGGGTGGCATAAGCCAGGGAACCTTGTTGGCTAGGCTTACTTAGGCCCTTGGGCCGATAGCCTAGTACTTACCTATGAACCTATGAACCGATATATTCAAGTTGCTTAAAAAATTTGAGTAGCCAGACTATCTTAAGAGGTAGATAGATTCCCATCATATTGGCTAAGCAATCTAGACTACATAATACAGTGCAATTCTATGTAACAAAATGTGCAGTTTCTTTACAAAGAAAAATCACTATTATGGAAAGCTTTTATGCAAATCTATACTAAAATATAAATAATGAATACAAAAAAGAAACTGACAACATTCAGGAATTCCTTGCATATCAACAAATTGTCATGTTGTTATTGAAGTGTTGCAGAATAATATAGCACTGCATGACATTTCGGATAAAGATTAATTCTTACAGTAGTGGAAAAATTGAAACCGGTATTTATTTGTTCGGCAGTAATCTGTTAGATTGATCATATGCTGTACAACAAATATTATACTTTCTCTGTTTAGGATGTGCAGAAGTATATGCAGTTAAATAATATGAGGAAGATTGCAGTACATATCTTTTATACTATGCCATACAACGTAATCATAGCCACTGAAAGATGCAAGTTAAGCACAGCTTAGGTTGGTTTTGTAGCAAAACATTTAGATCAACATAATTACAAGCAAATAAGTCTCATATATTAACAGTTTATGTCTGTTTACAATTTAATTCTACATAAAAAATTTCTAATTTATTTATCTAAAAAAACTACATAGACTAGAAAACTCCACAAAAGTGTTTTACTCTTTAGGGAAGATTCTCAGAAAAGGGATTTTTCTTCATTGACTACAACGAACATTTTAAACCTGGCAAAGATGGCATTTTTCTCATGCAAACCTCTGCACCATTCATTTTAGTATATCAAAAACGTGTCAGCATGGTATTTAAGAACAGATTAATTGTTTCCACATAATGTGAAACTTTAAACATGTCAGCATGTTGGAATAAAATTCAATCTCTGGTAAACAAGGTCTTTCAGAAAAATGCCACCTCTCATATAATTACATGGTGATTTGCCCTGCTTTCTATGGTTCTAATTGTAAATTTATTGCAACTGTAGAATGACACAGAAAGAAACAGAGAATTAGACAAATGGTGATGTTAGTAAACTGTGCTCCTACAGTTCTGAACCATGATTTCAGAAATGAAAATTTTGATACATTTCCATGTGTTTGAGTGTATAAACGAAATGACTATGTTAGCTAAGCTGCTTACTTTGCATGGTATGCTTAATATATTACTGGATGTATTTATTAAACTGAATGTGTGAATCACATATGAACATACACACACACACACACACACACACACACACACACACACACACACACCTACATATGCATACATACACATGACCTCTGCTAATCCATCTTGATAAATTATTTTAAGCTAGTTGAAATAACCCCTCCCCCAGAAACACATATGTTGGAATTGTTTACATTCTGAAAAAAAAATGAATATGTACCTAGGCATGTCCAAGTTATATACGTATGTATGACCTTGCCTTATATTCCATTATAAAGTTGAATTACCTTGCAAGTTAAACTGATCTGTCCCATCCTTAATTACGTACAGTATCTTAACTCTGTCTTTGTGGCAAACTTAAGGAGTGTATGTGAAATTCAAGTCACTTGCATAGTGGATGGAAGGATTATTCTACTTTTTGACAAGGTACTGGTGAGGTCTATTTTAAGAATACAATGCCCAGTCTGAGTCCCCTAGATGGAGCAGAAGACAATTATTCCAGACATTGTATGGAGAAGAACGGCAAAGATCATAAAATGAATGGATGATTGTATTGTGTGTGCAAGTTGTAGGAATTAACATTTTAACATTTAAACCTCAGGGCAGCACCATTCTTTGGGTCTACAAAATCTTTGGCTAAGGGTAGAAAGAGCAGAGGTGAAGAGGAAAGAATGACAGCAAGGACTGACTCTGACCAGTTGATTAAAGAGACCGCTTTTAAAATTTGAGATGAGATGATCTTACTTTGGTGAAAGATAGTGCATCCCCAGGATTGCCTTTCAAACGAATTTTTGTAAAGCCTGAAAGAGGATGTGGAATTACCTGTTACTGGAAGAGAAGGAGGTGTGTAACAGCCAGTAACCTGGGTTTGAGTAATAGTTTGTGAGCTGGATACTGACTGCTAAAAGGAAAGACTGAGCAGCACAAAACTAGGTCTACCTTTGCAGAATTAGAAGGTTAAGAATGTTGTGTTGCCAGGCAGGAAACAGTGAAGACTAGCAGACCAGAGCAGGCGACTACCTTAGTGTCTTGGGACTATTACAGGGAAGCATGCATGCTCATCCTGTACGCATTTAGTGAACCCACTTCCGAACTCTAACATTTCCGAGGTCAAATATAAGTAAGGAAATAAACAGGTATCTGATGACTCACTGGGACGAATCTAACAACTTCAGATTAAGTGGGATTCTAGACCCTCAATATGACACTGCGCAAGGGGAAGAAATGGAGATGCTAAAAAGAGGATACCCTGTTAAATAGGAGAAAGATACCCTGTTAAATAGGAGGAAGATACCCTGTTAAATAGGAGGGAGATACCCTGTTAAATAGGAGGGAGATACCCTGTTAAATAGGAGGGAGATACCCTGTTAAATAGGAGGGAGATACCCTGTTAAATAGGAGGAAGATACCCTGTTAAATAGGAGGGAGATACCCTGTTAAATAGGAGGGAGATACCCTGTTAAATAGGAGGGAGATACCCTGTTAAATAGGAGGGAGATACCCTGTTAAATAGGAGGGCAGCATCGTCTGTTGTCAAGACAAACCATATAGTGTCTTGTCATGTGCTACATTTCATATATTAACTTGTTCTGTATCAATTTCTCATAATGGTTGTGGTCATCATGCCAGATACTGACGTTTGCTCTTTCAATCTGAATTTCTACTAGAGCATCTCCATCATATAAAATGTTTTGCTGTGCATATTCTGAGTTCTAGATATCTTTACAAAGTGCTTCCTTTAGTGGGAGGTTTTACATATTTTCCAAAAGGCAGAACAATTACATCTTTCATTTCTTTACCCACATCTGCATCATCTGAGTTTATTATTCTTCAGACCAAATTTCTGTTTCTTCTGCTTCTTCCCTTGAGCAGGATTATTCTTTTCCTCCTTATGAGGATTCTGATGCTGAAGATTCCTTTCCTTCAGCTTCTCCTCCTGAGGATTATTCTTTTGGTGAAACTTTGCATGATATGAAGGTGCATTTTCACTGGGAAGGGCAGGAATTCTCTGAATCCAAGAAAAGGCTTAGGGATTTTCTTCTTCTCCCACAGCATAGGCCTCTGGCTATTCCCCCTGTATTGGACATTGTAGATGATGTTTTTTCGGAAGCTTCTCTCTCTCCTGATTCTTTTCCCCCTGCTCCAGTCAAACCGGATAGGTATTATAGGGTTCCAGATTCTCACAAGTTTCTTTTTAAGAATCTTTCACCTGATCCGGAAACAATTTCTCAGGGTCCTAAGAGTGTTAAAGCGGCCTCTGCTAAAAATCCTATTCCCTCTGACCGAGAGTCCAGGGCTTCAGAGAGATGGGCTAAAAAAGTTTATACTTCTGCTACATTGTCTATTAGGGCTTTGAACTGTCAATTTCATATGCTGAAGTATCAGCAATACCTTTTGTCTGTATTTAAACAAAACATGTCAGCTGTTTCTATTGGTGCGGATAATCAGGAGTTACAGGATTTATTGTATGCTATTGAACAGGTGGGTAAACATACCCTGCATTGTGGTTTTGATTCTTTGGAAGCTTCTTGTAGGGCTGCAACAACTGGCGCAATTATTAGAAGATATGCTTGGTTAAAGGAACAAAGCTTGCCGGATCAGGTTAAAGCCAAACTTTTGGATGCCCCTTTGCAGCACGATGCTCTGTTTGGGTCCAAAGCTGAAGAGGTCGTAAAGAAAATGGAAGACAAAGCCAAATCTATGCAGACGGTTAAGGATTTTCTACAGGTGCAACCTCCTAGATTTAGCAGACACTGGCCAGCTAAACCTTGGTCCTTTCCGAGCTCGGACAGGTCTCAGAGAGGCAGATTCAGGCATTCCAGAGGTAGGGGACAGGCACAGACCCATTTTAGGAATAGGCAGTGGAGTGCCCCCTCTCCCAAGGGAGATGAAGATAAGTCTCAACCCTACCGAAAACAGTCTTTATGACTCTCCCTTTCTACTTCCAGGGGCTCCTCTCCTGGAAGCACATTTGGGAGGAAGGATTTCTCTTTTTTATCAAAATTGGAGCCACATAACCCGGGACAAATGGGTTCTGGGCATAGTCTCAAGAGGCTACAGATTTCATTTCCACACTTTGCCAAAACCGAACGGTTGGCCAGATCTGCCAAATCATCAGTGGGCAGAGGCGCAATGGCAGGTTCAGTCCCTCCTGGCTATGAGGGCCATAGAATTGGTACCAAATTTAGAAATAGGGCAAGGTTTTTATTCCAGACTTTTCCTGGTTCCCAGGAAGGAAAATTCATGGAGACCAATCCTGGACCTTTCTATACTAAACACCTTCCTAGATATACCAAAATTCAAGATGCTCACTCTGCAGCAGCTGCTGCCTATGTTAGGCAAGAATGCTTGGATGGTGACTTTGGACTTAAAAGAAGCTTATCTGCATATTCCTATAAGGCAAGAGTGCAGAAGGTATCTGCATTTCAAAGCAGGCTTGAAGCATTACCAGTTTTCTGTGCTGCCCTTTGGCTTATCTACTGTTCCCAGGGTCTTTACAAAGTGCCTGGCACCAGTAATGGCGTTATGCAGACAGAAGGGCATTCAAATATACCCTTATCTGGACGACTGTCTTATTCAAGCGTACGACAAAGACACTCTACTTCGGCATCTAGCTTTTGTACAGCATCTTCTTCAGTACCTTGGTTTCACAGTGAATCTAAAGAAATCAAATCTGGTACCCACACAACAGATTACTTTCCTGGGTGCTCTTCTGAGTACTACAACCCAGATGGATTCCTTGACACCAGACAAAAAAGTGCAACTGGCTTCTTCTTTCCGACACCTGGATTCAATGAAACAGCTGACTGCAAGAAAAATTCTGCAGGCTTTGGGTTACATGGCTTCCTGCATTCTACTAATACCATATGCAAGACTGCATATGAGGAAACTGCAGTGGTACCTCAAGAGTGTATGGTCTCAGCATTACCACAGTTTGGAAACAGTGATCACAATTTTGCCTTGTCTCCAGCAAGAGTTTCTCTGGTGGGCCGAAGCCTGTCTACAGAACAAGGGGAAGCCTTTTTGTCCTCCACTGACCAACCAAGTTCTGACAACGGATGCTTCAGATTATGCCTGGGGAGCCCACATGCATGGGAGATGTCTTCAGGGTGTTTGGACAAAGGTGCAAACACACCTGCACATAAATTTGAAGGAGGTGCTGGCTGTACAGAATGCCCTGATAGCCTTCTGGGACCTTCTTCTCCCAGGACAATTGTTGATACAGACAGACAACACTACAGTGATGTGGTACATAAACAGGCAGGGGGGGCTCTCACTCTTATCCCCTGTGCAGATTAGCCATGACTCTATGGTACACTGCTCTGACCTGTAGTGTCGACTTACAAGCGCAATTCCTGCCAGGAAAAGACAACACTCTGGCAGACACATTGAGCAGACACATTTCGGATCCACATGAATGGATGTTGGATGTTCGGATATTCAGGATGATTATACAGGTGTGGGGATGTCCGGACATAGATCTCTTTGCATCCCCTCAGAATCATCAACTTCCGACATTCTGCACAAGGACCTACCACAAACTAGCATGGAAAGTGGATGCCCTCTCATTCAGTTGGAAACACCTCTCAGTATATGCTTTTCCTCCTTTTCCTCTTCTACTTCGGGTACTTCTGAAGATAAAACAGGACAGACCGAAAATGATTTTACTGGCTCCCAATTGGCCTCGGCAATTCTGATATTCCACTCTGATGAACCTGGTTCAGGAGCCTCCCTGGATTCTGCCTCAAATCCGTCATCTACTGTCTCAACGGGACGGCCGGATACTGCACAGTCATGTCAAAACTCTGAATCTAGCTGCCTGGCGGATCTAGGGTCTGTAAACACCTCTACCATTTCCAAACAGGTTATGGATGTAATCCTTGAAGCTAGACAGCCCAGCACTAGAAAATCTTATGTGGGTAAATGGAAAAGATTTTGCTCCTGGAATCAAGTCCAGGGTGGTGATTCTGCTGTTCCGAACATTCCTCTGATTTTACAGTATCTGACAGAGTTGTTACATATGGGCCTATCTTTTTTGCCTGTTAAGCTTCATGCTTCTGCTATTTCTGCACATTACGATACGGATCCTCCGATTTTTTCTCATCCATTACTTAAACAATTTCTTAGAGGGGCTAAGAATATTCGGCCCCCTATGAGGGCTCCTGTTCCCACTTGGGATCTTAACTATGTTTTGGAGAAATTAACCTTGTCTCCTTTTGAACCTGCAGCTTCCACGGATTTGAAATTTTGTCTTGGAAAACTGCTTTTCTTTTAGCTGTAACCTCTTCTAGAAGAATTTCAGAATTGCAAGCACTCATGGCTGTGGAACCCTTCCTTATTTTTCATCAGGACAGGGTATCTCTATGGCTAATCCCACCTTTATGCCCAAGGTGGTTTTGGCAGTGGCCTTGAATCAGTTTATTCATTTGCCTACCTTTTATCCTAATCCTCAAAGTGAGGAAGAAAGTCTTTTGCACTCTTTAGACGTGCACAGGCAGCTTCGTTTATACCTGGACAGGACCAAGATATTCCGGAAATCTGATCAATTGTTTGTCGCTTATGCTCCTACTGTTCAAGGGAAAGCAATCACTAAGCAAACAATTTCCAAGTGGATTGACCATTGCATCAAGTTCTGTTACTCCTATCATGGTAATCCAGTTCCTGTTAATGTTAGGACTCATTCTACCCGGGCTACTGCTACTTCAGCAGCTTTTCTTTGTGGGGTTCCTACCAAGAATATTTTGGAGGCTGCTACTTGGAGTTCTGTACATACTTTTTCTAAGCATTACAACCTCCTTCTCTATTCTAAATCCAGGGCTGGTGTTGCTTTTGCTGTTTTGCAAGGTTTTGTGACCACTCCCTCTGTTTCTCTTCCAGCCACCCTTTCTTAGCTTTGGGACTCAACCCTACAGTCTTGACTGCAACAGTGAACCACGAAGGACATAGTACAGTTGTGTACTCTTACCATAAATGTAGATGTTCGAGTGTGTTCACTGTTGCAGTCTGGGTTACCCTCCCTCCTACCCCCTCTTTTGTTTTTTCTTTAAGTATTATCTCTTATGAGGTATTTTGGCTGATGAGGTTTTGGGCATGGTTTCTTTTTTAGCCTTTTCTTTCTGGACACCTGACATCTGGGGCAAGAAAAACTGGGGAAATGGCGTCAGCTGAGGTCTTTATACCTTCTGGCGCATTGATGCCAGGATAAAAGCGACCTCAGCTGATGCCCGATCCAGACTTTGGGACTCTGGCCGATCGGGGGCTGCTGCTGGCAGGAAGAACCCTACAGTCATACTGCAACAGTGAACACACTCGAACATCTACATTTATGGTAAGAGTACACAACTGTACTTTCTATTGCACACTACTGGAGTGGTATAATGTTTGCAACACAATTTTTAATGTGGCAGTAGGCTGTTGTATAGTCTTCTAGTTTCCAGGTACTCCAAAACTGTGACACTAAACATCAAGCACAACTAATGAATTACAGTGAATGACTAAGGTGAAACAAAATAAATAATCTCTATCCCAGGTGCAAGACAAAGAAACGCATTCTGGAAGGGATGTCAGTCTATAACAGGATGCATGCAGATACTTATTCATACATGGCAGTCACAGTAATAAGCAGGTTGAAAAGATTTTCAGTTCACCTTCAGCATTAGGAAGAAAACTAGCTTATGGCAACAACAAAAATAAATAAATAAAAACATGGAACCAAGAGGACCATACAGAATCCACACAGAATCGCATGCCAAGCAGGGATCAAAATGGAGAACAAAGAGAACAAAGTGCTTTGAGGCAGCAACTCTAACTACTGTCCCCACCAACTGCTATTATAGTACCACTACAATATACTGCTGAAAGAAATCTATAAAAACAGCCAGTCAAGTGAAAGCAACTGAAAGAAAGGACACAGTGGTACATATTACAATTAAATTAAGAAATCTGGTTAATACTGCAAAGAGCAGAGATGGTCAGTAAGATGTAATAATATATGAAGGAGTCTTTTTTTAAGTGAATGAGTATATGCATATGTGGCGGAGAGGCATAGTCCATGTTGCACAGAGTCCCTTGTTGATCCAGTATTGCTTGGAGTATTTTATACAATGATGGTAGTTATACATGAAGAAGAAATGTCTCACTTCGAAAGGTAGGGCAGTAGATGGTGATTAAGATGTGCAAAGTATGGGGAGCTGAGCAAGCCAGAGATGCATTTTTTGAATGAGACTAGGGAAAGAGTGACATTACTGACACCTTTATTTACATGGGAAAAAAGAATACGCTAGTAGCAGGTGCACATAGGACCGAACAGTCTGACAGTTGAATTGGAAGGATATGGCTACCTTTTCCCTGAAAGAACAAAAGGCAAAAAAGATATCCTGCTGCAGGATGCCACAGCAGGAATAGCTGAGTGAAAAGGAAAGGGAAGATAAATGCAAAGCATAACTATCATGCATCCCTGATTTCACAGAATGCCCCTGATTTTGTCTTAGATTTTGGTGTGCTTCTCATTAAATGTGTGGTTTTCCAGCAAACCATTAAGGATTGTGGTCATTAAAAATCACACATTTGAGTTTCAGACTTCGTGTCCTTCAGAAAAATGTATATTAATTCCAAACTTATTATTCTGGCAACTTTCTAAGTATATATGACCAATATTTGAAATCTGTCCTTATTTTAGGACTTTTGGCTCTCATTATTTTTGGCTTTGTCCCTGATTCCTCAGCTAAGATGTTGAGAGCTATGCTGCTGATAAAGCAACACTAAGAAGAGGGTTACAGGTGAGCATACAGACATACATAATAGATAGTCAGACCTGTATGAACAGGCTCACATTTTCACATTTATATTATTACAGAAAAGCAAGGTAACACAGTTATCTGATATTCAGTAAGAAGTAGAAATCAAAACACAGCAAATGAACTCTTAACCGCTTGCTCAGAGGTGACCTTTGCCTAACATACAAGGCCATGTCAAACCCAGATTTGATGAATATGCTTCACCTCAAAAAATCTAGATCCATCAGAGTCACAAGGCGGAGACTTAAACCTCCTATTAATAGGACGTGCTGGAGGGATAGATTCATCACCCAAAGACTCCCTATGCTGTGGAATAAAATCCCGGTATATGTGAGGCAGAGCACCTCGCTGGCCTTGTTCAAGAGAAATCTTGACCAATGGATGGGAGATCGCAGATATACCCCAGGGATTACCTCAGTGTCACTGCTCAACAGAGGCACAGCAAAATAATGGGTATAGTTCCCCATACTAAAGGGGTGGCGTAAGCCACAAAACTATGGGCTAGGCTTGTAAATGCCCTCGGGCAGATAGCCTAGTATGAACCTATGAACCTATGAACCTAATAGTGATACTAAGGAAAAACATTACAACTTGTGGTTACATGCAGTCCAAGTGACACCATAGTATAAAAAAGGAATATAAAACATATTAGAGGTGAGAAGAAAAGGATTTCTGAGAACTGAGAACAATATAAAGATAAAGAGGTGAGCAGCAACGAGACCTGCTGAATCCTTTCATAACCATTTTTCAAACATAGAGTCAGGGTGTCACTTCAACAGTAACAATTATCTAAAGCCACAGTTTACACCACCAGGTGACTTTAGTCCTGCAGCAGCAGTTCATGCAAACCACAAACTCACACCTAGAGCCAATTTAGAATGTCCAAATCCCCCTACTGCATGTCTTTGAATGTGGGAGGAAAAAGCCCATAACAAACTGTAGACTCTGCACAGAAGGCACCCCAACCAAGAATTAAAGCAGGAAACCTCTTACTATGAAGTGACAACACTATCTGCTGCACCACAAATGCTGCAATCGATATTAGACTAATGACCTCATAATTGTGTGCAGCATGCCAAAAATGTATAGGCTTACAAACCTGCTATACAATGAACAAAACAAATAGCTTACTGAATGCAGTGTCTTGGAACAAGAACTATATCAAGCAGGAGACAGGAGATAATAGTCACATTATCGGTAAAAAGACTATCAAACTGACAGCATTTGTCAGCAGTTCAGTATTTCAGTATACACAAAACCTGATACACTTACAGATCTTTCATCTGCATACGTTTTGTTTAGACAATTCATAAAACAGTCATTTTTTTTTCTCTAGCACATTCAAAGTATAATATGCCACAAGATCCTCCTTATTACTTGCTGAAAGCAGTGAATAATAATGCTATACTGCCACTGTGTGATAACGTATAGTAATTGCAGCCATCTGCAAAAAAGTGGAACAAAGAAAACGTTCTTAAAGCCTTCTTCTTCTTCTTTCGGCTTTTAGGGGTCGCCACAGCAGATCACCTGTCCGCTCATGATTGGCAGTGCAGCTTTACGGTGTCGAGTTGCCAGCCCGGCACTCAACCTATGTGATTACTATGAAACTCAAGAATCTAATCAAGAGAAGCAATTATGTTGTGATTACAATGTAGCTTGTGTGCTTTTCACTTCTCAGCTAATTTTGTCTTGTCATATATCTGTCACATAGTTTGAATGCAGATTAATGATGGTATTTTATGTGTTTTGTCATTCTTTGCCTTATTACCTGTCAAACTCACCAGTTATTAGAAGCTTATATGAAGTGTTTGTTCTCTTTAGAGAATAATACTTGGAGGAAAAGAATCCTTTTGCAATGTCTTGTTGAATTTGGTCTCCCAAATAGCATTAGCATTGTTTTAATAGCCTTTATAAAGTTTGGCTTTTGATTTTCTCCTGCTGTTTTATTAATTTAATAATTTATTTTAAGTATTACACTCTGTTTGTCCATAGGTATGAGTGTGCATGTGTATGTGTAATACAAAAGAAGAACCACAATAGAGCTAGCCACCCAACGGTATGAACATTGGCTCTACATGATTGTCACTGTTGAAACAACACCACTGCCCGAAATGCAAAATGGAAAAAAGAGAGTTATGGATGGACAGATAGATTTGACCATGACATTTATTAGAGAAATAGAAAAATATAACTTTATTTTTAAAATCTCTTTAACTAAAACCCAGTCACATAAATTAGTGTGACATTTTCCTTGTACTGACTGGAAGTTTGAAATATGTTGATAATTTCTTCTTTACAATATACAACAACATTCTACAAAAACTAATGTACCTACCATTTTGTAAAGTGATACCTCTCAACATCTTAGCAAAAGAAATCTGAACAAATCCAGAAATAATGGGGGACAAAAGCCCAAAAAACAGGAACAGATTTTAAATATTGTTCTTTAAATGTAAAAATGTCCTAGAATAACAGATGTTGCATTAGTATCTATTTCCTGGAGAATATGAAATCTGAAACTCAAATGTCTGTCATTATTTAGTGACTTCAATTCTTAATGATTTATCTAAAAAACACAAATTTTATGAGGACTAGAATAAGAATATGAGGCAAAAATGTGGACATTATGTGAAAATCTGGACATTTGAGTGTTATGTGTAAAGCTCACATTAGCTTTTGAAAAATTAGCACATTATATTTAACTCATAAAATGGTGTTCAGAAATGCACCATTAAAATTGTAAATCTGAAAGGCATTTCAATGCCAAAAATAATATCCTTTATAAATTTTAGTGTAACAGTTCACTTTTATGTACTTTGTATTGAGTTATACTGCACCAACTGGCATGCCAATGAAAAAGCACCACAACATTTCATCAGCAATACCTAACATCCCATATCTATCAGGGTGGGATGTTGGCATAATGGTTAAGGTGTTTACCTCACAGACACAAGGTGCATTGTTTTATTCTCACATGGGATAATTGACTAGGCTGAAAATGGCTCACAAGGGCAGTTAGCCTAGTACTAATGTATGAACCTATGAAATGTCTGTTTTACTAGCATGTTATATACAATGCAAAATTCTATAGCACAATTCACTAAATAAACAAATTCTAAGGTCACACTGTCACCCAAATATAAATACCTTCTTCCCTGCAGAGTAATACACTGGGATTTATAAATGGTCCCATGAAAAACATCTGCGCCACTTCTATGCCACAGCTTCAGCAAATCAACCAAACACACACACACACACACACACACACACAAAACACAAAGATCCATACACTTGGGCAAAGTGCTTTTTATTATGTGTTATTTGATCAGTTTTGTACAAGTAGATAGATAGATAGATAGATAGATAGATAGATAGATAGATAGATAGATAGACGGATAGATAGATAGATAGATAGATAGATAGATAGATAGATAGATAGATAGACAGACAGGCAGACAGATAGACAGATATGATATCATCAGTGATTAAATTCATTGCTACCTAAAATAATCTAACTAAAGTGATTACAAATATAATCGAAAAGGTTACATCTGCAATCACAAGAAAATAAAGGGTTACACAACCATGAAGAAAGGGAAAAACTCCTGAATTATGTAAATGTCAATCTCCTAGAGTTTGTCTGTTACATAATTCAGCCAACTGTACCACCAACAAATTTTTCCAATATTTCAACTTGCAAAAGTCTAAAGTATGTTGATAATTTTGTCTTTGCATCGTATATCAACATTCTACAAAACATAATGCACCTAACATTTTGTAAAGTCATAGCTCTCAATAAATTTTGTGGCATTACCTTTGTTACCAGGCAGAAAGGTGACTCTGAAGCATGCCTTTTATGGATTCTGTAGATGTAGAAGAGATTAGGAATAGGTAACAGCCTTATGAAGATCTCTGTTTGCAATTGTTCTTTCCTAATGGACTACCCAGTTAACAAGTGAAACAACAAAACATGTAATACTATAGATAGATAGACAGATAGATAGATAGATAGATAAATATATACATATATAGATGTATAGATTAGATATAGATAGAGATAAATCTATAATCTATATTTTATATATATATATATATATATATATATATATATATATATATATATATATATATAGTGGGGCGGCCACGGTGGTGCAGTGGTTAGCATTGTTGCCTCACAGCAAGAAGTTCTCCGGTTCGATCATTGGCTGGGGTGCCTTCTGTGTGTAGTCTGCGTGTCCTCCCTGTGGTCGCGTGGGTTTCCTCCAGGTGCTCCGGTTTCCTCCCACATCCCAAAGACATGCTGCAGGTGGATTGGACACTCTAAATTGGCCCTAGGTGTGAGTGCATGTGTGTGTGTGTGTGTGTGTGTGTGTGTGTGTGTGTGTGTGTGTGTGTGTGTGTGTGTGTGTGTGTGTGTACCTTCTATGGAAGGTTGGGCGCCGGGCTGGCAACTTGACCCTGTAAAACTCCACTGCCAATCATGAGCAGACAGGTGATCTGCTATGGCGACCCCTAACCGGGAAAAGCTCTAAGAAGAAGAAGATACATATGGGTTCATAGGTGAGTACTAGGCTAATGGCCCTGGAGCCAACACAAGCCTAGCCCAAGAATATTCCCAGTCGTCCTGTTGGTGGACATTAGTTCCTTGTGCCCCTATCAAGCAATGCTGTTAAAGTGATCCCCGGGGTGAATTTCCTGTTACCCATCCACTCATCAAGATTTTTCTTGAAGAGGGCTAGTGAACTGCTCTGCTTGACATGAGTGGGGAGATTATTCCAGAGTATGGGAAGTCTCTGGGTTAGGAACCTGTCCCTCCAGCAGGTTCTGTTTAATGTGGTGATGAGGTTGAGGTCTTTGGACCATGTGGTGCGCAGGGATTGAGAGTTTTTCAGATGAAGCATGTCTAGCAACGCTGGGTCAGACATGGCTTTGTATGCCAGGCAGAAATCACTTCTAAGTAGGTGATATGAGAAGGAGTATAGCTGGAGTTTTTTGAGTCTGTCTGTATAAGGCATGTGTTTGAGTCCTAGGATACTCTTTATGAGGAATGTTTGTGGTCTCTCCAGTTGTTGCAGATGTCTAGTGAGGTACATGCCAAATGGAGCATTGTACTCTATAATGGGTCTAATGAGGGATGAGTAGAGAGGGATTATGACTTCTTTCTTTCTGGATGAGAAGCATTTTTTAATGAGGTGTACCACATAGAAGGACTTTCTAACTACAATGGCAACATGGTTGTCGAAGGAGAGGTTGCTATCTACTTGTGTCCCTAGATCTCTTATCACACCTTGGGAGTTGAGAGGGATACCATTGATGTGATAATTTGTGGGCACCGTATTTTTCCTGAAGGGGATGACGATACACTTTTTGGCATTGAGCTTAAGGCCATGGTTCTGGCACTAGTCGTTGGTGTCTATGAGGCCTTTTTGTAGGATGTCTATGTCAGCTTGAGAATAAATAATGGCTCCTAGTTTGCATTCAAATGTGAATTTGGTCAACCAGATTCCTCTGGTGTTGGCCTGAACTTCAGAGAAGTAGATACCAAACAGGAGAGGACCCAGGACAGATCCCTGTGAGACTTCACTTGTGACTGCCCAGTAGTCAGATTTGGAGTCCGCTACTTTCACCGTGTGGGTTCTGTCCATGAGCCAGTTTGCAACCCATCTCATGATCTAGGGGTTAATTCTGAGGTTAGTGAGACTATCAATGATCCCTGAGTGGGGGATTGTGTCGAAGGCCTTGGCCAGATCGAGGTGGGCTGTATGGACTACCTTGCCTTCATCGACCGCTCTGGTAACAGATTCAAAGAAGTTTATCAGGTTGAACAGACATGATCTGCCCTTCACAAACCCAAACTGTAGGGGTCCAGGGTTTGAAGGTTCCCTTTATCCCTGTTTAAGAGTTCCATAATGATCCACTCCATGGCCTTACAGATCAGGCTCATCAGGCTGATGAGGCAATAGTTTCCTGGGTCAGTAGTCGCTCCCCCTTTGTGAAGTGGAATGGTTGTAGTGGTGCACCATTCAGTGGGAACAAAGCCTGAAGTGAGGCTGTGGTTGAACAGGGCACTCAGGTGTGCTGCCAGTTCCCTTTGCAAATTGTGAAGAACGCAGCCAGGTATATTATCAGGTCCCATGAAAGCTGTATTTTTGGCTTTGGATAGTGCAGCTTCTACCTGTGCAGCCGTGATATTAGGGATTTGGCATTCCTCGGGTATTGGGATGCACCCTTTAGGGGGTGAGGGGGGGTAAAGTTTGCACTAAACCTGTCGACCAAGATATTGGCAATATCTGTTGGTTCAATATAAGTGGTGCCATTGCGCAGTAGCTCAGAGCATCTCTGCATATTGTTAGGCAGATTCTTGACATAACTAAAGAATTACTTGTGGTTATCTTTAGCATCTGTTGCAATTTTGTTTTCATAACTAGCTTTGGAGGAATTAATGAGGGATCTCAGTTTTTTGCTGAGACTTACAATCTTTGGACTTTGCCCTTTTCTGCAGCAGTTTTTTCCTTCTGTTGTAGAGGTTTTAATGACAGGGGACCACCAGATTGGCTTCCTTTTTTGGAGGACATGATCTTGGCTCTGTTTGGTATGGCCTGGTCTATGCACTTGTGTAGATTCTCATACAGCACCCTGGAGTATGATTCAGCGACCATACATCCTTTCCCCATTTGTATGGATGATGTGAAGTTTGACACTTCTGTCTTTAGAAGCTCAAAACTGGCTTTGGAGACATTTTTCACTGTGGTTTCCTTCATGGGGATGAGGGTGGGATTTAGATATCGACTGTGATTAACTTGTGGTCAGATCTAACCAGGGAGGAGTTCATTACTGGTGTAGAGCAGCGGTCCCCCATGTTTGTAATGACCAGGTCAAGAATGTTTCTACCTCTGGTAGGGGTGAGAATGAGTTGATCCAGGCCATTGGAATTAATGGATTCCAGAAATTGTTGGGCAAATGAGTTGGAACAGGAGTAGTTTTCCCAGCTAATGGAGGGGTAGTTAAAGTCTCCCAGTATAAAGGCATTGGGTTGAACCTTAATGCTTTCCAGAGTGTTCAGGAATGTGAAGTGGGAGTCTTGGGACATTGTGGGGGATCTATAGCAGGCTACAACCTGGATTGCAGTTTTATCCAGTGTTAGTTGTACCTGTAGTATCTCTGATGCACTGTGTTGGGCAACCAGTCTGGAGGTGTGCATATCCTTTATGAAGATGGATACATCACTACCTTTGGGGCTTTGGTCCAGGTTTAGGGGCCGAAAGGTGTGATATACAATGTAGCCTGGTAGCGCTGGGGTGCTCTCTGGAGACTTAAACCAGGTCTCTGTTACTGCACAGATGTCGATGTTCTCCAGCTTAAGAAGTGACTTGAGCAAGTGCATTTTGAGATTTTAGGCTTCTAGCATTGAGTAGCATAACCCCCATGTTGTGTTTGCTTGCATTTGTTATGGTGGTAAATTTGTCTTCAGGGCACTGCCTAAAAAAGGCACTATAGACGTGCCAAGAGCCTTTACCAGTATCCGGAATCCCATGGGGTGTCAGATGCAGGCCATCTCTGGCAAAGCATTGAGGTCTGTCGATCATGTCATCCTAGGCAGACAGATACTGGATCCCCTTTGAATGACACCAGAAACTTAGCCAATTGTTGAAATCAATAATTTTCTGCTTGTACTGTAGTAACTTTCTAGGCAACAGTAGTATGCTACTCAGGACTAGGGCCACACCTGCCTGGGCTACAAGATCCAAGAGTTTCTCCATATCCCTTTTCATGTAGTCCAGGGAGGTACATCTTAGGTCATTCACACTAAGATAGGCAATGTACTTGTTGTGGAGAAACCCAAGTGCGTGCATTATCTGGCGAATCCTGGCACCCAACAGGCAGCTGACTGTAACTTTCTCCTTATTTAACCTAGTGAGTGAAACGTCAGTGTGCCTTATTATTGAGTCACCTATGACTAGTGTATTGGGTAGACTGTTTTGGCATAGGGGCTTGGGCTAAGTCGCACACTGTTTGCATGAGCTATGTGTCTTGGGGGTTGTGGTTGAGTGAGATGGTTGCTTGCATTTCTGCCTCTGAGGTCTTTGTTGTTTGGGCAGATTTTTATTGAGAGCTTCTGAAATAGTGGGTGTGTGTTTTGTGTTACTATGTGAGAGGTGTGGTGGTATGTGATCTGGAGAGCTATGTGCTCTATGAGGTGTGATGTATGTGTTAACCTTCTCCTCTTGACTGGCTAGCCCAGTCTTGGTTTGAGAGAGCGTAGCCTCTAGTTTGGCTATGTATGTGCATCTCTCACAAGTGGATGTGTTTGGAGGTAGGAGGAGAGTGTTGTCTGTGTACATGAGGCAAAATGCCCAGGTTTACCAGGTTAATAGGAGAAAGCATAGGGAACTGACCTTTAGACGTGCCTGGATAGGTGCTTAGTTATTTAAGTACTGGAGCTGTTTTGCTTCTTTTTAAGTACTGACGTTATTTTTGTTAGTGCTACTAGCAGTTGGTATGCTTACAATGATAGCTGTAAGAGGTTCTGAACAAATGCTGGGTTTAGAGGTCTGATTTGAGTGCTCAGAGATGAAAACTAGCAAGATCTAAGGGAAAATTTGAAGAGCAGACTTTAAGGCACTGATAATAGTTTACCCTAGCTTAGCGGCACTGGGTGATGTGCAAACACGGATTTTTAAGTCAGAAAGTTGAAGTGGGTAGAAGCACCCCAAAACGGCCAATAGAATACAATTCCTGAGCTGGAAACCACTCCTCTATCAATAGATAGGCTGCTCAGAACTTACCACTCCAACTGATAAGCAGAAAGACTTCCTTCTCTCTCTGCAAGGTCTGGACAACTCAGAACACAAAATACAGTCCTGAAATCAGCAAATCTGAGATCTGGACTCTTCTAGTTTGAGAAAAAGGTGGGAAACGAGCAAGTAGATAGGATTTTTTTTTTTGTTACAGAAACAGAAATACAGTAAATGAAGTAGTAAAATTCACTTATAAGGCTCTAAAAGGCTAGCACACTTGACTGTGTAGCCTGTAACAGTAAATGCAGTTGGAAAAAAAAACAATTTAATAAAGTATTCCAACAAACAACGATGCCACTGTGGACCTCAATAGCACAACAATAAGCAAAAAACTAAAATAAAAAATGCAAAATGAGGTGGTTAAAAGCAGCAGATATAATTTAATACCAGGTAAAGATAATATAAGTTGTAAAAGATTTTGTAATTTAAGTAGTAGTGAAAAGGAAGTACTGGATAAACTAATCAATGACTCTACTATTACTATCCACCCAGTGGATAAAGGGGGGTGGGATAGTTATACATGATACGTAAAAGTATGATGAAGCAATGTTTTCTATGTTAAATGAACAGAGTGTGTATAAGAAGATTTCATTGATGCATATAGAGCTTTTATGTGAACACATATATAAATCCCTTAATGGTTGTTTTCTTAGTAATATTATCACTAAATAATTACTAGACTATTTTATAGTAATGCATCCTTCAATACCTATAATCCAAGGTCAACCTAAAGTACACAAACATAGTTTACAACCACCTTTAAGGCCAATAGTGGCAGGCCAAGGATGGGTAACTCAACCCATTTCCATTTATGTTGAAAAGAATTTAAGACCAGCATTAATGAAGTCAGCGAATGTGATATGCGAGGCTAAACAATTTATTTATGATCTACATACAGCAGTGACAGGAAAGAATGAGTAATTAATGGGGAGGTATCTTGTAGCTCTTGATGTAAGTTCTCTATTTACAGTTATACCCCATCTTTATAGCATAGAAGCTGTTAACAAATACCTAAGCTCTGGCAATATATATAGTCAGGATAAAATTGACTTGATATGCATGCTATTGGAGATGGTTCTTGTTTAAAGATACTTATTTTCTACAACTACTTGGCGTAGCTATAGGCGCTTCGTGTGTCAATAGCTACGCCAATATAGTTTTAGCATACTAGGAAGAGAAGTATGTGTTGGGACATAGGGACTATTCTGAACACATTTTCTTATACAAAAGATTTGTAGATGATTTGGTATTGATTTGGACAGGAAGCATAGAGCTGCTACATCAGTTCTTGTCATATATAAACAGTACCACTGATTTTTTTAAATTTATGTATACTATTTCTAGTGCGCAAATAGAGTTCTTAGATATTACTATTAGGAAAAATGCCAATGGATATTTTTCTACAGAATTGCATATGAAAACATGTCGTAAAAATAACATACTATATAGAGATAGCATGCATCCTTCTCACATATATAAAAACATTATTAAGGGACAAGCCATGCGCATGTCTAGATTAGACAATGAAGAAGCTAAATTCAAGGAAGACATCACCAGGTTTAGTGATGAATTAATAGAACATGGTTATAAGCATGGAGAGATACATACAGGAAGTACAAAATTTGAGAGGTGATAGGGCCCAACCCTATATGTATGGTCCAAGAATGACTCAAGAAAATATATCTAGAATGAATTATGGCAATAACAAAGTGAAAATAACACTAGAATACTCAAATAATGTGGATTGTGTTAGACACATTATTAATAAGAATTGGTTTATATTGCAAGCTGACACTGAAATTAATCAAGTAATTAACAATAGACCACACATTAGTTATAGAAATAATAAGAACTTGAGAAGACTGCTATGTCATGCAAACAAGTGTCATGAGACAGATGTAAGAGGGTTGCAGACATGTGGATGCTGTAATATTTGTGAAATGTTAGCACTAGATAATGAGTTCACACATCCCAAGACTAATAAGGTTTGTAAGTTTAAAGTCTCTGCTAATTGTGCAACCAAGAATGTAATCTACTTAGCTACTTGCAATTTATGTAGTTCATTTTACGTAGGGATGACAAATAGAATGTTGAGGGAGCGAGTTAGAGAACATCTAGCATCTATAAGGAAACATGATATAGAAAGAAGCGCACTTGCTAAATACTCAGCTATGTTTAATTATACACATATTTAGTTTTAGAGTAATAGAGTGTTTGAGATCAAGTTTAAGACTAGGAGATTTGAGAAATTTCACAGAACAACGAGAATTAAAGTGGATATTAGAACTGAAAGCAGATAAAAATCCCTGGCCTTAATGATAGGGCTTCGATTAAGCCCCATTTAAAAGCTAGACCTTTGAAATGACATATATGTTTTATATGTGTATTATATGTATTGCATATGATTTAGTTGTTAGTAATTTTTATATATGCAGTAAGTTACCATGTATTAATATTTATATGTATATGAATTATTGTTTTTTCTATGTGTGTATAGACATATATATATATATATATATATATATATATATATATATATATATAGGACATTTACTTGTAGTTAGAGATGTGAGTTGACTTTAAGATCTTGATTACTCTAATTTATTGCATAATTGATGAGCTGAATTTATATATAGAGAGGGATGCAATGAGTGTTTTGTAATGTTCTGAGGAAGCATCGTTTGATGTGAAAGCGCTTACCTGGTATTAAATTATATCTACTGCTTTTAGCCACCTCATTTTGCATTTTTTATTTTAGTTATTTAGCAACTTAATAAAGTGCAGTAGGCAAAATCAGCAGAGAACAGTTAAATTAAATAACAAAGCTTGTAAAACAGCTGTAACAAAGTGCGGCAACCAAAATCAAGCTAAAGAAAGGAAAAACAGGTACTCCTCACAAGGAAATTCCAGGGCCTCAAAAAACTACCTTACACAGATAGGCTAAAAGCCTTATCCCTCTACTCAGTTTCATACAGACTCCTCAGAGGTGACCTCTATCTGGCATACAAGGTGATCTTGGACCCCACATTGATGGGACTGCTGCATATCTGCAAGTCAAGCTCTACTCAAGAAACCCACATGGGCGGCCTCAACCTGGTCTGTGACATCAATAGGATTTGTTGATGGGACATATTTGTGTCCCAGAGATTATAGACTCCCTCTCCATGTCAAGCAGAGTACCTCTTTACCCCTTTTTAAGGGCAACCTGGATAACTGAATGGGAAATAGAAAATACATATATGTAACAACTTGAAGAACAGCAAGAAGAAATCCACAACTGGCCACAGCACAAACACAGGAATAGAAAATACATCCCTGGGATTCCACCTGTGTCCCTGCTGGACAGGGGCATCGGGTGCTGATTTGTCTAAACATGGGCTAAACTCTTGGCTAGGCTTATAAGGGCCTCAGGCCCAATAGCCTGGTAACTTCCTATGATCCTATGATCCTCTGATACCTATATATCTATAGCTATATATATATAGCTATATATATATATATATATATATATATATATATATATATATATATGTGTGTGTGTGTGTGTGTGTGTGTGTGTGTGTATATACATATGATGAGGCAGTACTTATTTGTTTGTTTGCAATTGTTAACTGGATAGTCCATTAGGAAAGAATGACTACAAACAGAGATCTTCATAAGGATACTACCTATTCTTAATCTTTTTTACATCTACAGTATCCCAGAGAGGTATGCTCCTTGGCAACAAAGAACCATAGGCAAATGAGTGCTCAAACAATTCAACAAGATAATGCCACAAAATTTATTCAGAAACTACATGGTCACACCACATCCATTTCATCAAGTTCAATTGGCATTTCTTTTCATGAATGTTTGGCAAAACGCTAGAATGTTTGGCAAAATGCTAGAAGTCTAAATCTCAAAATGCACTCACTCGAAGCACACCTTAAATGGAGAACATCAACATTTGTGCTGTAACAGAGACCTGGTTCAAGGCAGCAGAAAGCACCTTTGCACTACCAGGCTATAACTCATTCCACACCTTTCAGCCCCAGAACTTGGACTGAAGCTCCAAAGGCAGTGGAGTTTCCATATTCATAAAGGATGCGCACACCTACAGACTGGTAGCCCAACGTAATGCATCAGAGATACTTCAGGTGCAGCTAACATTGGGAAAGACAGAGATTCAGGTCTTAGCCTGATATAGGTCCGAAACCATGACCCAAGACTCACACTCCACGTTCCTAAGCACCCTGGAGAATATTAGGGTCCAACCTAACACTCTCTTACTGGGCGACTTCAACTACCCCTCCATTAACTGGGAAAACTACTCATGTACCAACACACTTGCCCAATGTTTCCTGGAATTCATTAATTCCAATACACTGGACCAGCTCGTTCTTACCCCCACTAGAGATAGTAACATCCTTGACCTGGCCATTACTAACATGGGCGACCATTGCTCTATGCCAATAGTCAACTCCTCCCTGGTTAGATCCGACCACAAACTAATCCCCTTGGAAATCCACATCCCTCCCACCCCCAACCCCCGCAAAGGTAACCACCATGAAAAACATCTCCAAAGCTAACTTTGGGCTCCTAAAAACAGAGGTGGCTAACTTCACGGCACCCATGCAATTGAAGAACAGCTGCATGACCACAGAATCATACACTAATGCCCTGTACGAACACGTACACAAATGCATGGATCTCACCTTACCCAACAGAAGCAAGACACTCTCCTCCAAAAAAAGGAAGCCAATCTGGTGGTCCCCTACTATAAACAAACGCTACAACAGAAGGAGGAAACTGATGAGGAATAAGGTGAAGTCCCAAGACTGGAAAAACTCCCTTATCAGCCTCAACAAAAAGTTGAGATCCCTCATCAAATCCTCTAAAGCTAGTTATGAAAACAGAATTGCAGCAGATAGTAAAGACAACAACAAGGCCTTCTATAGTTATGTAAAGAATCGCTACGACAATACCCAGATTTGCTCAGAGCTGTTGCACAATGGCTCCTACTATACCGAGCCAACAGATATTGCCAATATACTGGCTGGCAGATTCAGTGCCAACTTTACCCTCCCCCAAAGGACCAATCACAATACCAGTAGATTGCCAGGCACCCAGTATTACTGCTGCATAGGTTAAAATAGCACTGTCCAAGGCCAAGAATACAGCTTCTATGGGACCTGACAATATCCCTGGCTGTGTTCTACATGAACTACAGAGTGAACTGGCACCTCACCTGGGTGCCCTGTTCAATCACAGCCTCACCTCAGGCTTTGTCCCTACCGAATGGCACACTGCTACAGTCATCCCTCTCCACAATGGAGGAGCGACTACAGACCCTGGAAACTATGGCCCCATTAGCCTGACAAGTCTGATATGCAAAGCTATGGAACGCATCATCATGGACCTAATAAACAAGGATATAGGGAATCTCCAAACTCTGGATCCCACACAGTTTGGTTTTGTGAAGGGTTGATCATGCCTGCTCAACCTGGTCGACTTCTTTGAGTCAGTCACCAGAGCTGTGGATGAAGGCAAGGTGGTTCATACAGCCTACCTTGACCTGGCCAAGGCCTTTGATACCATTCCCCACTCAAGGAATCATAGAAAACCTCACTAAGCTAGGCATCCACCCTATATCACTAGGTGGGTTGCAGACTGGCTCACAGATAGAACCCACAGTGTGAAAGTAGCTGACTCCAAGTCAGACTGTCGACCAGTCACGAGTGGAGTCCCCCAGGGTTCAGTCCTGGGACCTCTCCTGTTTGCTATCTACTTCACTGAAGTCCAAGCCAACATGAATGGACTCTGGCTGACAAAGGTCACAGACGATTGCAAGTTGGGAGCCATAATTAATTCTCCAAGTGATGTTGACATCCTACAGAAAGGCCTCACTGAGACCAACAACTGGTGTCAGAACCATGGCCTTAAGCTCAATGCCAAAAAATGTGTCGTCGTCCCCTTTGGAAAAAAAGCAATTCCCATGAATTACCTCATCGATAGTAGTCCACTGAACACAGAAGGCATCATAAGAGATCTGGGAACCCAGGTTGACAGCAACCTCTCTTTTGACCACCACATTGCCACTGTGGTCAGAAAGTCCTTCTATGTGGCAAATCTCATTACTAAGGGTTTTGTATCCAGGAAGAAAGAGGTCATTGTCTCCCTCTACTCTTCCCTCATTAGGCCAATCATCGAGTACAATGCCTCATTTGGCATGTACCTCACGAGACACCTGCAACAACTGGAGAGGCCACAAAAGTACCTGACAAAGAGGATCCTAGGCCTTAAATACTTGTCCTATATGGACAGACTAAAGAAACTCCAACTATTCTCTGTCTCGTATCACCTACTTAGAGGCAATCTCTGCTTGACGTACAAAGCCATGTCTGACCCAGCTCTGTTAGAAATGTTACATCTAAAGAAATCCCAATCCCTCCACACTATATGCTCCAGAGACCTCACCTTCATTACCACAATCAACAGAGCAAGCTGGAGTGACAGGTTCATAAGCCAGAGACTGCTCATGCTATGGAATAGACTTCCCATACATGTCAAGTGGAGCGCCTCACCGGCCCTCTTCAAGAGAAATCTTGATGAGTGGATGGGAAATAGAAAATTCACCCCGGGGATCACTCCAATGGCTCTACTCGACAGAGGCACTGGGAACTACAGTTGGGTGGCACGATACCAGGGTAATCCTATGGGCTAGGCTTGTAAAGGCAATAGAACCATTAGCCTAGTATACACCTATGAACCTATAAAAGAAATATTATCCACTGAGTTTGTATCAGTAAAGCAAGGCAAGATTTTTATTCCAGACTACTTTTGGTGCCAAAATAGGACAACCTTAATGCCAGATGTAGGCTTATGAATTCTGAAGAAGTTTGTAAATGTACAGGATTCATAATGGGGAACATGAAGACTATACACTTTTTCAGAGCCACAGATGGCTCATCTAGCAACTGGTGCTGTTCCCTGGCCTGATACCCCTCAAATGTAAGTTGCAGAGAAAAAAGTTCTGTTTCTACTTTTAAAACTGTTGCAAAGTATACCACTCACAAAGCTGAAGCTCTTCTATACTGCAATCCTGACCACAAAAGCAAAATCATAATTAATTTCTATACTTGCAACAAGAAGAGTAACTGATAGCAAATGATGGTCAGCTACAAGGAGGAAAAAAATTTTTTTTATCAAATAATACGACTGCAGAGTTGTTCAGAATTGCATATGCTTCCTATCTAGCACCGAAAATCAAATCAAAACTTTCTGCTCTATGATGCCTCATCAGACAATTTAGAGGAGATATGATTTCTTCTTTCAGTGCAGCCATATCTCAGTAGTGAAGTTAAGGCAGTGCAAGAAGGGCAACTGCCATGCAAATAAAGTATTGGGGGGTGCATCAGCTGAATTCGATCCCTCTTTAATGCAATACCAGCTTTTAAAAGATGGTATTGCATTTGCAGTACCTGAGAGTTGTAGCTCTACATGGATGGTCTAAACTACAGGAACTGCTTGTTACAATTTAAAAGTAAAAAAAAAAATCTCTTTTTTTAAACTAAAACCTAAATGCTGCAGTACTCCATGCATGCAGGGAATAAACATAACAACTGCTTGCTACATTTGTATCAACCAGTTTGCTACACTTTAAAAGAAGATATTATTATTATTATTACTATTAGTTTATTTTATTAATAAAATGAGCTGAAGGAGGGCTGGGGATAGGGCACAGAAATGTGAACCGAATGGTTGGGGCAAGAGGGGGGTGCATGTTGTGCATCTGGTTACCTGGTTGGTGTAAAAGTATGGTCAGCTGATTGGTCTTGGTTTGGTGTTTTTTCATTTTGTTTGTTACCTGGTTGGTATGCCAGTAGAAGGAATGTACATTTTTTTTATGCTCTTTAATGGAAGAGCTGGGGGATGGAAACCAGTAATAAGGTTATCGCTACAGTGCAGCAAATGGTTTAATACAGTAAAGTGCTTTTTTTGTTGTTTTGGCTCTTCACTTGAAGATCTGAGGGAGTGGGGTGCTGGTTCATGGTACCAGCAGAGGGTGGTGGTTTGCCAGCTATGCCTCTGAGTACTATTTTTTTCAGATTTTCATTCCTGGACTTCACAGATGAATTAAGTTACAAGTCTAGAATTTCCTTTGGAGGCATAATCAGGTTGTCTTAGTGTTCTGCAAGAGTAGCATAGTTAGGGCAGGATGGGAGGGGCAACTGCCTTGGGTGCAAAGTGTTGGGGGGCACCATCAGCTGATCCTGATCACTCTTTGATGCAATTTGTAATCAAACCTGAATGCTGTAGCTCTCAGTGTGTGATCTAAACTGTAACATGTAGCAAGCAGTTTGCTGCAGTTTAAAGTGAAAAAAACAATATATTTTTTAAAACTAAAACCTGAGCACTGTAGTTCTCCCTGCAGGCAAGGTATAAACTGTGACAGCTGCTTGCTACATTTGTAGGAAGCAGTTTGATGTACTTTAAAAGTAGAAATTATTATTATCATTTATTTTTTAAATAAAATGTGTTGAAGGGTTGGAGGCAGGGCACAGAAACAGAACCTGAATGGCTGGGGCAGGAGGAATATGAGGCATGTGATAATTCTGGACACCTGGTTGATGTGTAAGTAGAAGGAATGTCTGTTATTTTTTATTTGGGGAGGGGTGTTGATCTGACTGTAGGGATCACATAATGCTCTTTACTTGAAGAGTCGAGGGGGTAGGATGTTGGTTGACCCAGCTCACTTCTGCCATACCTTGATGTATACTTTTGCAACCTTTCTTTTAATCCAGAAAGTTTGATTTAACGCAAGACAGGACAGTGCCAAACTGGTTTTGTTTAGTTCATTCTGACCCCCACAACTTTGGTTTTCTCCATTAATGAGCTTGGTCTCCCTTTTACAATTACTGCTGCCTCTGCCCAACAAACTGCTAACCCAGAAATACAGAAAAATTAAGAATTTCAGTCTCTCAGCTTTGAATCAATTATCATGGTGGGCAGAATATTGATTCTTAATAACATCTATTTTCTTTATATGTTATAATTATCTTTAAAAAAAGTTAAAAGCCCTAATACAATAAGTATTATAATTAAAAGAAGAAAATATTTCTGTCCTGGAGTAAGATCTCTTACATAGAAAAGTAGAAGAGATTTATGTCCTGCGCTGTGACATAGAGTCTAAATCCTCTGCGCTGTCCTTTGCCTTTGTTTCTGGTCTAAATTAACTATTCACTTGATTTTAATTTGGCTTATCCATCAATCATGTTGCATGTTTCTGCATTCTCTGACTCTGTCCCAGTCATGTCACAGATAGCAGTTCGCCCTTCTATAAAGCCCATTTTTATCAGAGTCCATCACTTATAACCTCCTCCTTAGAATTTGAACTTTATGTTGGAAAATATGGTTTTACTTCACTTTGAACCAATAGGTTCAGCAGAGTTAAATACCTTTCATGAACAGTATTACTTTTGTTTGCGCTTATTCTTCTTAGCAGATGGATTTCAAAGTGACACATTTTCATATGTAGACAATCTTAATTAGTGCTCCATAACGAAAGGGCATCATTTAATATAAATCATTCTTTCTTACCAAAAGTAGTTTCTGCAGTGACTCAATGAATTCAGCTTGATCTTAGCCTCATAAAAATGGCCAGTGTTTGAGTACTTCTATATGTATCATCCTCCCTTGTTAAATCTTGTCATAAACCACTGACCTTTTACTTTAAAATTTGGGGTATTTCCTTGCAAATTCCTCTGCATTTAGGAAGTTTTCAAAAGCAAACTGTCTTCTTTGATTTTCTGACCTAAATATTCTGTAATCCACCTCCGATGGAACCCATTGCTAAAGCTGTTGACTATGCCCCTGACTTATACTCCACTTAAAAGATGTATTAATAAGGCAGTCCCTATCCACATCAAAAATAATGAGAAATGTAAACACAAAACCTGTATGACAGCATACCGGTATATATAACAAGAGAAAGAAATGATTTAATATGAGACCTCATTCTAACTTCCTAAAGAGCACTCTTAAGAAAACCAGCAAAGAGTTTAAGGGAACTGTTAGGGATTTCAAAGCTGATAATAAACATAAAATAACCACTAAATGCAAAAATAACTACAAATCTTTCTTTAACTTCTTCTTTCGGTTTTTTTCCAGTTAGGGGTCGCCACAGTGGATCACCTGTCCGTTCATGATTGGCAGTGGAGTTTTACAGTGTCGAGTTGCCAGCCCGGCACCCAACCTTCCACAGAAGGCACACGCATGCACACATTCACACCTAGGGCCAATTTGGAGTATCCAATCCACCTATAGCATGTCTTTGGGATGTGGGAGGAAGCCGGAGCACCTAGAGGAAACCCACACAACCACAGGGAGGACATGTAGACTCTGCACAGAAGGCACCCCAGCCGAGAATCAAACCAGAAAACCTCTTGCTGTGAGGCAGCAACGCTAACCACTGTACCACGGTGGCCGCACACAAATCTTTCTTTAACTATGTCATGAAATTAAAACTAATGACCAACAGTGTTCATAGTGAGTCCACAGTAATGCTGTCCACTCTGACCCAAGGGGAATATAATATCCTAGCTTAAAACAGCTATAATGATTCTACAGATCCCACAGTTCTAGCCACCCCATTGAACTTGTGTAGATCAAGTCCTCTCAGCTCTCTCAAAAGCTAAGATCACCTCCAACCTGAATCTCAACTTAACTTCTTTAATCTAACCCTTTTCACTGGTTATGTTTCTGAAATCCTGGATAACAGCCTTTGTAATCTGGTTACATAAGGGTGGCTCAGCTATGGACCCTGTAACTATAGAACCATTATTCTTACTAGCCTCCTATGTACATTTATGCACAGTAATATATTATCTCAGACATCATTAATCTGGACATTGACAATATCTTAACCCTGGACACTCAGCAATTTGGCTTTGTCAAAGGAAGGTCCTGCCTCTTTAACCTCATGAATTTCTTTGAAAAAGTCATAGAAGTGTATAAGGTTATGCAGTACAAACAGCATATCAGGACCTTGCCAAGGCCTTTGACAATTTTCTCTGTGAAGACATTATTATTTGTTAATCTGAAAGCAAACTTTTACCAGTGATGTACTACAGCACTTTACTACTTTCTCATCAGACCCATTACTGAATATAATGCCCCTTTTGATATGTATTTATGCAACTGTATCACACACCTTGAGAGATCTCATATATACTTAAATAGAAAGATCAGTAGCCTCAAAGACGTGTCTATATTATATTATCATACAATGAAAATAGCAAATGCTATTTCATCGTACCGATAATATCTAAACAACAAAATATCGAACAAATGGAACAGCAAATTTTTTTTCCCAGGGAAAAAATGTGCTGCTCCGTAAAAAAAAAAAAAAAAAAAAAACTTAAACACAAATTTAAGTGGGGGGCTTCGCTCCCCACAATCCCCTAACTTAAATATACCAACTCCGAGATTGCACCATAATGGAGGAAATGGCAAAGTCCCGGAGACGTCTCAGCGAATTTTTTCCCTGTGAAAAAATTTGATGTTCCGTGACTTCACTATTTTGCCATTTTGACAGTATCGCATCAACTAAATAGCATTTGCTGTTTAGTCCATTCGATACTGTCATATAGACCCTCAAAGACTTAGTTATCAGGCCAGACTGGTAACCCTGTCTCTGTACTAAGAATCTTATAGACTCCTCTGTGTGGATCTGTGTCTATCCTTTCAAACCATAAAAGATCTAACTCTTTATCATACTGTTCCTTTGCAGGACAAGTGGTTTCTCAAATGCCCCGTTAAAGGAACTAAACCTTCATCAACAGATAAATAAAACATTTATCATGATAGATTCATATCTCAGTGTATTTCCCACCTATGGAACAAATGCCAACTACATGTCAAACAGAGTAGCTTCCTTGTCACCTTCAAGGTAAACCTAGATAATTGGATGGACAGCCTCAAGTTCTCCCTGGTCTGGAATGTAACCTGTTGAGAGGCTTAAATTTAAGAAGTTAAGCTGGGATTCAGGAAGGTCATATCTGAGTCTGTAGGGAACATTCGGCTATGGGTTACTGGTTAGATTGGTGATGGTCTGAAGACTGATTGCCTAGTACTTACCTAGGAACCTATAAACCCACAAACTATTAAGTGTTCTTTACAAAATAACAAAATGATGGAAATCACCACATGTATCCGCTGGATGCTCACAGACAGCTAATGTACTATACAAGAAGACTAATAAAGAAGGACAACCTGTCAATAAAATACTGTTTCTCAATGGATGGCACACTTCTTTGTCTTTTGTTGTGTTGAACATAATAAGCTACTTCAAGAGACAGTGGATATTTCCATTAATGCAGTAGTCTCATCAGCCACAAATTTCAGAAATATGTCAACATATTAATTTTCGAATCTGACGCATGGTCTGCTACCCGCAACTTTACAAAGTGTTCATTTGGACCCATGAGAATGACAGGTTTTTGGCATGCCAGTTTTTTCTGGGAATCCTGTAACTGTCCTGTTCCTTAGGTATGATAGTACCGCTTGAGAATCTATTCAAATGTTATGATTTACTGTTGCACTGACTCTCCCCAGAAAAAGATAGTAAAGTTGTGTGCAAGTATACATACCATAACAGTAGCCATTTGAGGAGTGATCACTCTAACAGTTGTTCTACATTTACTTGCAATGAGCATTCTGTATCTACCTAACAAGTTTTATTCCAAGTCAAATCTAGTCAGCAGACTTCCAGTGGAGCATAATAGTACCTTTAAACTCAGGAAAGCAGCATGCCTCTCATCAGTCCCTGATTTTGTGTAATGTCCCTGTTAATGCCTCATATGTTTTGGTTTGTTCCTCATAAGATTAGTAAATTTTTTAGTAAATCAGTGAGATTGAGGTCCTTAAATAATGACAGACATTTGCATTTCAGACTTGATATCCTTCAGGAAAAGCATGCCACTAAATTAAGAGGTTTTGAATTAGCATGTTTTATCTCAAGGATATGAGGTTTAAATGCAAATGTTTGTCATTATTTAGGGACTGCAACCCTAAATGATTTACCAAAAAATTTTATGAGGAATAGACCAAAATATATGAGATGTAATCTCCCAACTTTCTAAGTATATAACACTAATATTTAACTAATTCAGTCCTAATAGCGTCTTTATTGTATACTTCCATTTATCACCCATAGATACTTAGGGGACCCTTTTGATGACGTTACTAATTATTATACAATGACTGCTCATTACCATTCAAAAATGAGTATGCTGAATGGACTAACCATCATGCCCGTTGTAAATCGAGCATATACCGATAGAAAAAATCTGTCTGCTGAAGTAGCATTGAGCGGCCAGACTTTCTATTGGTATATGTCGAGGGACAAAGCAAAATACAAGAAAAATCAGGTAAGTTTTGCAAAACTAAAGAATCAGAAATGTGCCTGATTTTCCTTGTATTTTTGCAATGTCCCACACAAAATCTCAACACCATACTCTCAAATTTCCAGATTTTTGCCTTATAGTTTTAGTCCGGTCCTTATAAAAATTGTAGTTTTCTGCCAAGCCAGTGGGGCTTGAAGTTATTAAATAATGATGGACATTTCAGGTTCAGGCTTCATATAGTTATGAAAATGTATTCCAACATCTAGTGACTTTCTAAGTTTATAAGAACAATATTTAAAATCTGTCCCTATTTTTGGACCTCTGTCCCTCCATTATTTTAGACTTTGTCCAGATGTCTTGCATTAAGAGTATGTCAGTAACAAAAAAAAAAAAACAGCAGTGGAGAGTCTCTTTTCTTCATTATGTCTGCACTGCACTGATGTATTGTGCAAGCATGGGAATGTAAGTCCCTTATGCATGTGCAGTACATCAGCAAACAAGGAAAAGCATGGAGGAAGACTACAACATCATTATACAAAGACATTATTTTTAAAAATGTAAGTAATTTCTTTCTTAAGTAATGTCATTGTATAATAACAATAACCCACTCCTGGATGTGGGTATCATAGGATTTACCCACAGCTGGCTTCATTTCATAGGGTTCCTAGGTTAATGACCCTGGGGCCCTTACAAGCCTAGCCAAGAGTTTATCCCCAAAAAGAAACCTCAGTCAACACCTGTCACCCCTGTCATTGAGGGACACAGGTGAAACACCGGGGACAGATTTGTGGTTTCCCATCCACTCATCAAGGTTGTGCTTGAAGAGGGTCAGCGAGGTGTTCTGTTTAACGTGTATGGGAAGTCTACTCCAGAGACAGCGCAGCCTTTGGAAGGCAAATCTGTCTCTCCAGCAGGTTTTGTTGATGTTGCATATTGGATTCAGGCCTTTTGAGCGGGTAGTACATGAGGGGTTAAACTTATGGATATGGAGCATCTCTAGTAGGGCAGGGTCTGAGATTGCCTTGTAGGCAAGACACAGATCACTCCTGAGCAATCTGTATGATACCGAGTAGAGTGATAGTGATTTATCAGGTCCCATGGAAGCTGTGCTCTTTGCCTTGGATAGAGCCTGTAACACTTGATCTATGGAGATGTGAGGTGTGGGACAAGTATCGGGGATGTTGAAAGGGCCTTTGGGGGGGACAGGGGGTGACGTTTACGCTGAACCTATCTGCTAGCAGGTTGGCTAAGTCAACAGGATCAGTGTAAGTGATACTGATAAGTACTAATTTGGAACAAACCTGGGCTTTGCTATGGAGGTTCCTGACATAACTGAAGAGACTTTATGGTTTCCCTTTGTTATGAAGGCTAGTTTTCATTCATAACTGGCCTTGGAGGTTTTCACTAGTGATCTAATTTGCTTGCTGAGGCTAAGAAGGGAGTTTTTCTTTTTGTTATAAAGCCTGTTGATAGAGGATGTCCACCAAACAGGTATGCGTTTCCTTGAGGAGCAGGTTTTAGTTTTATTGGGTATGGCTGAGTCCATGCAGTTGGACAGGTGCTTGTATACTGCATTGGTGTACTGTTCAGCATATATGTCTGCATCCTTTGAGGGGGTGGTGGTGTGAAGCTACAGATACCCTCCCTTAGGAGGTTGTAGTCAGCTTTTGAGACTTTCTTTAGCTTGAATATGGCTGGGGGGTTGGGTGGGCTAGAAACTTCTAATAAGACAGTCCAAGGATCTGATCTTACTAGGGAAGAACATACTATGAGAGTGGTAGGTGAGAACTAAGTCCAGAATGTTATCTCCCCTTGTGGGGAATGAGACAAGCTTGTCTTCATCGGTATTTCACCCCTGTGATCAAATCACAACAGCCGTGGGTAAATCTTGTGATACTCACACCCAGTCATGGGTTATTGCTAAAGTATTATGCACATTAAGAAAGGGCATTGTGTAAGTAACAAAGTGACTCTAAGATTGTTAATCTAGGATGTCCTGCTGTGGAAATATTAATCTGTTTGTCACTTATTCCAGCTTTCATATTTACATTCATATTTTTGCAACTGAGATGGCTATATGTTATCAAAAGACAGTGGGGAAAATGATGAAAAACAGAAAAATATAGTGTTACTATCAATGGGGCAAAAATGTCAGTCACCCTGGGTGCAAGGTGTTAGAGAATGCAATCGACAGTTGCTGGTAATGATACTTTCATGGATTGTATTCTGCCTTGTAGCAAGTGGTTTGCTACTGCTGAAAGCAGACAATTTTCCTTTTGGTAGAAAGTTGTTAGAATAACAGGTTTTGCATAAACATCCATTTTTTTTAAAGGAAGTGAAGTCTGAAACTGTCTGTGCCAGTTGCAAGGAGGGCAGATCAGGGAATAGACCTGGGGTCTATTTACCTGATTTCTAATAATGTAGAGTTGAGTGCCTATTGTGCAAATGGACCTTTCTTCATCTCCTCAGCTTATAGTTAAGGAGAGGTGATTGAGGAGAACTGACATTTTTTGCCCTCAGCTCAAAGTTGAGGGATGACAGATAGGGAAAACAACACTGAATACAAGATGAGCCAGGTACGGCTCTGCTATCACTGTATAGTATACTCTGCTTGAAACATCGGTAGTGGTTTGTTAGTAATTATGAATATCTGCAATATTCCATATGTGCATTAATATTTCCATAATTATTTCCTTAACCAAGCTTTTGCATGGCATCAATTGAAAACCTGAATAACATTGAGGAAATCTGTAATTGATTTTTGCATAGTAAACTTTACATTTTTAAAGTGATTCAGAGTTTAATATGTTACTAATTATACAGAAAAGCATAGTTTTCATGTTTCTTTAAATATCTCAGTAAACAAGCATTCAGAAATTTCTTCCTATCACATAAAAGCTCAAGTCTTAAAAATTCCAAATAGCCATATTGCATAAGTTATACAGTTTCCAAGATATGAAAAGTTCTTTGTGAAAGTTTTTTTTTTTAATTACCTCCCATTACCCACTCCACTCCTTATTTATCAGAGTTACTAGACCTGCCTTATCCACCCTGGGGTTCAATCTGACCCCCATCCAGGGCTTGTGAGGAGATCAAGGACACTGTCACAACATTATACTGCTGTTGGGGAGTGTGGCCTAATTCCCACCCACTTGTTCTGCAATCGCTTCCCTCAGGAGATGCATACAAGAATAAGCAACCTCCAAGTTAAGTGGCTCATAGCTTTTGTAGCATGGAGCTTGCCTGGTTCATATGCTGCTTTTGCTGCTAACTTAGGCTGCCTCTGACCACCCAGAATGAGCAGGCCAACACTGGACACACCCAACCCCTCCTGTGGCCCCTCTAGCACCTATGCTGCTAACTGAACATGGGTCTTCCTGGTTACAGTAAGGACTTCTTCTGAACTACAGGGTGGCTTAAGTTCTTTGTGAAAGTTTTAGACAAAAATATAATTCTCGGTTATGTGTATTATTACTGTAAAGAACACTTCTTACTTAACATTGCTGTAGCACATTTTAATATTACTTACCATTAATAAAATATTTGCAATTGTTACGCTTATGCCTTTAATCTGATTTGCCAGAAAATGCTCTAGAATATACTGATACATGTAGGTTGCTAGAGATTCATAGGTTCATAGGTTCATAGATTAGTACTAAGCTAACTGCTCTTGTGAGACATTTTAAGCCTAGCCAGTTATCCCTTGTGTGCCAGAGACTTTTCATTTGTATGCCAGAAACCTGAACTGAGTACCAAAGACTTTAATTATGTTCCAGACACTGTGAACCTGTTTATATAATATGACACTACTAGCAGAGATTTGAAATTGAAAGTCACTGAAAATAACTGTTGTGGTACACCAGTGAAAGATACAGCAAATTGAAACCTTTTTGTCAAATGCTCTTGTTGGTTTAACTGTTACCCCTCGCTTGTGCAAGACAAAGCAAAATTACTTTGATTGATTTATGTGTTTTATTCCTACTAAACAATGTTAGCTAAGCAGGACTTTTAGCTTTACAAGAGAAAGCATCTTTTATTTTAGTGCCACAGGAGTGGTTATTTAATTGAATTATCAGTTCTGTAACACAGCTGCTCTCCTGAATGAAAAATGTATATTTCCCACCTGTCATTGTGCTTTCAGTTCATAATCTTGCAAATTCAAGCAGGATTTCTGTTTCTTAAATAAAATGACCTCTCTAAATTGTCTTCTGGCTTGTTTTCTACCTGTACTTTTCACAACTGTTTGGGAATGCGGGCAGCTGAACTTCACACTACTAACTGAAATTCTAATTCAACCTGTCACTACCATTTAAGTGAATGTTAAATATTCTTCATATTGATCACTACTACAGTAGCCTAAGCTATATGGATTATATCCTGTAAGGATATAACAGTTGGACAGCTTCAAGGCTCTTTCCTCGCACGCAAACTGTGAGCTCAAGCTGAGCTGACTAGAAGGACAGGTTTGAGCATCAAGCCCTTCCGAACTTTCATGACAACAGAGAGAGGTAGACTGAACCCTGAAAGAACAACGCAAGGAACAACAAAACTTAAAAGTCCATACCCTGGCAATAAAACACACCAAGAAACAATGAGAGTGGAGGGAGGAAGCTGCTGCTGCAGCAGTGATCATTCCAACATCTACTGCTATGGTAAGTTTGCTTACACAACTGTACTGTGTTCTTCATATTGATCACAGCTGCAGTATCCTAAGCTAAATGGGTAGATAACCATAGCTTACAAATTTAAGGTGGGAGGCGAACAGTCCAGCAGCCCCTAGAGAATGGTCCTAGGAAAGTCTGATCTGGACCTAGAGAAGGAATCAACCTTACCTTCCCAAGAAATGAATAACTGATCCAAAGATTTGACAGATTTAGATCTATCAAGATAGTACATGAGTTGTCTGAGGACATCAAAAGTATAGAGTATCCACTGTAGGCATGAAAGATGGATTAGTTGAAATCCTGTCCCTATGGAAAATGAGGTAGGGTTGACTCGCCATAAGAGCTTGGAACTCTTGCAGAGGTCAGAGCAATCAATAAAACTGTTTTGCATTTTAAGAACCTCACGTCAGCCAGGTTAGCTGTTTCAAATGGACCAAATGTTGCCTTCTCTAACACATTAAGATCCCAAGGAAGGGCCACTGGTTTTCTATGAGGTCATTTATGCAAAACTCCTTTCAAAAACATTTTAACATGAGAATGCATTGAAAGAGGAGGATCCATGGGCCGTTATGCTAAAATGCAGAAAAATGGACCCTGATGTAGGAGTAAGAAAGGCCATAGGATAGTAACTCACATACATTTTGTAAAACCAGAGAACACTAGCCTTGAATGGGTGCTGGTTATATTGTTGGTACCAACTAGAAAACCTTTTCCTTTTGCTAGTATCTAATTTTCTAGTAGCAAGCTTTCTTGCTTTCAGTATTAACTTTTGCACATCCTCAGTAAACAGGTGCCTAAAGGGAATTAAGGCCATATCAACTAGGCAGTCAGTTGAAGTCAGTTGGGATCGGGGTGTATCAAACACTCCTAATCTTGTGTAAGCAGATCCAGTCTGTGAGGCAGCTTTCAGTAATTGCCCCCTGACCATTTTCAAAAGAACTGTTTCCTGGGCTAGAAGAGAGTCACCACATTGATCAATGGGGATTTCTTCTGAATCTTCAGAAATACCCAGGATATCAGAAAAATGGGTGGAAAAGCATACAGGAACATGCTTGTTCAATAAAAAAAGGAGGCACCTGTCTTCCTGGCCTTCTTGCATGGAGTGCAGGACTAGAATCTTGTCAGATGATTTTTCAAAGAAGAGGCAAAAATGTCCACCTCAGAACCTCTCAACAGATAAACTAAATCCTGGAAGACACCCTGATCTAGTTTCCATTTGTAAGAGTTTGCCTTTGCTCCCCTCAACTGGTCTGCCACAAAATTTTGCTCTGACAGAATGTAGGATGCTTGTATAGTGAGATTGTGCTGAAGCTATATCCCAAGCTAACATGGCTAATCTGCAAGGGACTGCACTGACTATCAAAGGGGTTGTCCTTCTGATACATCTAAAACAGTAAGATTTAATGATACCAGTCACAAAACATCTGGCACTAAACCCAGAAAGAGACCACAATCTATTTTAAAATCCACTGATGCATCCCTTGCTAGCACTTCTGGTGATGAGTCATCATACACGGATAACGATGGTTCCCACCATCGGGAATCATCAAAGAGTAAAAAATATAATACTAAAACCCCTTTAGATATAGACCAAGGCGACGAGGTGGTCGCAAGCACAAACGCAACAAATCATTCTATGGAGAGTCTGATACAAACATTGTTGAAGTAACTCCAGATTGTGTTGATAATGTCTTGAATTTATCTGATGTACCGTTAACTGATGCACAAATAATTTTACTGAATAAAGGCCTTGGTTTCATCCCCGGTTTTTTTAGTCATGAATATAGTATAGTAAATGATGTTTTATCATTTTGTCGCAATTTGAATCTTAAATTATTCTTTTCAGGTAACATCTCTCAAAGGTCAACAGAGATTAGATTTTTGAAATCGGATTTCCAACCACCCATGAACAAATTTGTCTCAATATTTCAGCAGTCAGTTATTAAAGATCTACATTTTCACCATCAGGAGTCAAGCATTCTAGGCCAAAATATTTCTCTCATGCAAAAAACTGCTATGGAAGAATTGAGGCACAACCGAGACATCGCTATTTTACCTGCAGATAAGGGAGGTGCTGTTGTTGTTATGAATACCGGGGATTATCTTAATGAAAGCAAAAGACAATTGGCGGATCGTAAGTGTTATATGCAGATGTATATAGACCCCACATTGGTATATAAAAAAGAAATTGATTCCTTTTTGCAAATGGCAGAGGAACAAGGCATTATAACAACTAATACAGTTAAACATCTGACTGTTAAGGATCCACAAAAACAGATCTTATATCTTTTGCCAAAAATACATAAATCCATTACTAAACCACCTGGTAGGCCTATAGTTTCGGGTATTGGTTCATTAACCGAACCACTTTCCGCTTTTCTTACACATTATCTTAAACCATTATTGTCATCAGTAAGGGCTAGACTAAAGGATATGACACACTTCCTTCAAATCATAGCAGATACCCAACTTGAACAGGATTGGCTTATGTGTACACTAGACGTGAAATCTTAATATACCAGTATTCCACATTGGGCTGGGCTGCAATCACTACAATATTGGTTGGAAAAGTCTGAAATGTACCCACCAGGTTTTAACACATTACTGACCTGCATGGCAGAACATGTGCTAACCAAGAATGTTTTCTATTTCCATGGTGATTGTTTTTTGCAGTTACAAGGTACAGCAATGGGAGCTTCCCTTGCTCCCATTTACGCTGACCTGTTCATGGCCTATTTTGAGGAGTGCATGGTCTATGACCCATCACATAACATTTATATTGTTGAAATGGACATCTGGAGATGTTATTTAGACGATTGTTGGATGGTGTGGAAGGCAGATACTACATATCTAGAGGAATTTATCCAATATCTGAATGACAATGTATGGGGTATTGAATTTACGGTTACATATGATTACAACACCATCAATTTTTTAGATGTCACTATTTACCGTAATGAGGATCATACCTTGAGTATGAAAGTATTCCGTAAATACCCTAAATACAATACTTTGTTACACGCATCTAGCATGCACCCTTCACACACCATCCGCAATATATCAAAATCACAGTTTATGCGTATCAAACGCATATGTTCATCAGTGGAGGATTTCCAAACTGCTAGGAATGACTTATGTTACAGGTTCAAAGATCGGGGATATAATACTAGGGATATCTCTAAGGCCAGTGAATGGAGTAACACATTGGATAGACAAACTTTACTACAATACAGGAAATTGGATAATAAAGATCAAGACTCTACCATAAGATTTCTCACTACATATGGCAGGAATCACCAGGAGATTAGGGATATTTTGAACTCCAATTGGAATATATTGATGGCACATGATGGACTAAGAACATTGTTAGGAACCACATGCCATGTCTTTTTGAAGGGGTAAAATGTTAGGGGGGATGTTTTCCCACTATAAACACAAGGAAGGGGGAGGAGCTATCTACCAACAAACTACCCTTATAGGAGATAAACTTTTAGGAACTTTCCAGTGCCAACACTAAAAACGGTTTACCAGACCAGGGTTTTTGCCAATTGTAGCACAACATGGGTTATATATTTAGCCACATGCCAGTGTCAAGCATTTTATGTGGGTCAAACATCCAGATCCTCTGAACATGTATGACTGAACATAAGAGTGACATTAGGAACAAAAGAGACACAAATGCCCTCTATAGACACACCATTAAACATTCAAATGCACAATTCAAATTTATGGTTATTGATGAAATTGTGATCGAATATCAGCAAAGGTTGGCACTCGTGATCGACATCAGCAAGGTTGGCACTCGATTCTAAATAAAAAGGAACAATATTGGATTATCAATCTTGGGGCACTTTTTCCACCTGGTTTGAATGACCACTTATAACAATATTTTCATATTCATTGACATGTTTCTTGAGATATATATAGTATATAAGTATATGTTGTTTTCTTATAGCTTTATAGGCATTTTGTTTTTCCAGTATTTATGACTGGATAATAGTGTAGCCTTTTTGACTAGTATTACTCAATTTCTACCTAAGCGTTGAGATGTTATTATTATTTCATTTATATTAGTATGGGACTTTACTGTCCACTTATGGCCTTTCTAATTACCATTAGGCAATATTGGGGCCTAACTTTTCAATATATACAGTGGTTAATTAGTATTAGAATCATTTTTCATTATCTCTAAATAGAGGTACTGACCACATATTACTTTACACTCTTGTTTTGAATTATTTTGATTTTCAATGTGTTCATACATCCTAACCACTAGGTTGGGCTATACCAATGCTTTGTCGTATAGCAGGGAGGACTATAAATGTAACTAGTTCAACTTCATTGCTTTATTCATCTGTTTACCATTGATAAAGGCTGTGAGGCCGAAACCGGTTTGGTTTAATAATTCCTGATATGTATTATCGACAATAAAGGATTTGTATCTGGTTCTACCATCGCTTTATGCTGGTCGTTTGTGGTTTATTTAATCTGCAAAGGAGGCATGACCTGGTTCCCTCTTGCTTGTTGATGTACCACATGACTATGGTACTGTCTGTAACAACTTGAAAAGCTCCCAGGGACCAAATATGATTCAGAGAGTTGAGTGCCTTGATCAGGGCAAGCATCTATTTTATATTTATGTGCCTGTGGCTGTCCTTGGTGTCCCACATACACATTGTGCACTTTTATCCTTCCTGAAACAGTTCCCCAAGAAAATTTGAAGGCATGTGTGGAGGGAGAAGGGGAGACCTGGAGTTATTTCTTGTGTCCACCGAATGACTGGGCAACACTGGGATTTGAAAGGACAAAGAATGTTGTTGCTGGGACCAAAGAGGCTTCAGATAGCACTATATCTTTCTCATGTTGAGTCCTGCCAGGGGTATTATGAGAATCATACATTCCAATAGACCCAGAATCCTGAGTTATTCCCTCCCAGTGACCAAAGTCTGAGTGGAAAACCTTAGTCTAGATGTAGATCTATTTTTTTTCCTGTGGAAGAAAAGCTCTTTGAAGTGAGGTGTGTAGCTGATACCCTAGGAACATAATCCTGTGCGAAGAAGTCAAAAAAGACTTTTGAATGTTCTTTTGGAATCCCAACTTGTGTAAGAAATCTAGAAGCTTAGTGAGCAGGCCCACCACCCTGGGCTGGTCCCACAGACTAATGCCCCATCCACTCAGCTCATCATGTGAAGACAGTACATAATCCATGCTACATACCACCACCCTAAGCTTCCAAGCTCTTTAATTAAAGAAAAAAAAAACATTGATTGCACACCAACCAAATGGCCCACACACACTCCTACCTCAGCTTTTCAGCTGTCATTTCTGTGCCTTGACCCCAACCCTCTTTCCTTACATTATAGTAAAAAAATAAAAAATGTAAAAAAAAAAAATCTTTTATACTGTAGCAAACAGTTGTTACAGTTTATACTCTACATGGAGAGCTAGGGTGCTCAGGTTTTAGTTAAAATATATATATATATATATATATATATATATATATATATATATATATATATATTTTTTTTTTTCCAAACTGAAGCAAACTGCTTGTTACCAATGTAGCAAGCAGTTGCTGCAAGTTATATCCCACACAGAGTACTACAGTGCTCAGATTTTAGCTAAAAAGATTTTTTTTTACATTTAAACTGTAGCAAACTGCTTGATACAGTGTAGCAAGCATTTGCTAACTTAGATCACATACAGAGCACTACAACACTCAAGTTTGACTAGAAATGCAATACCAGCTGTTAAAACTAGTATTGCACTAAGAGAGATCAGGATGATGGATGGCCAATTGGATCATGCCCTCTAACACTTTGTGCCTGGGGCAGTTGTCCCTTTCTCTACTGAAGAGATCTCTCGCCCAAGTGAGAGGTTCCTGACACTTTGAAAATGGCTCTACAAAGATCATCTAAATATGGAGAAATGTGGATACCCTGTAGCCTGCAATGAGCTATAACTGGAGCCAGACACTTTGTGAACACAATTGATGTGGGGAATAATCCAAAGGGTAAGGCAGAGAACTGATAATGTGCTCCAGACACACAGAACCTTAAGAAATACCCAAAGGCTGGATGAATAGGGATTTAATGATAAGCATCTTTTAAATTTCAAAAACTTGAAATAGGAAGAAGAGATAGCAGGTTGTGGGGTGACATCATTTTGAACCTGGGCACTATAACAAACAGGTTTAGGAAAGAAAAATCCAGAACTGGTTTCTAGTCATTTTCTTTCATTGGCACTAAAAGCACCCCTGAATAAAAACATTTCCTTCCAGGGAAGGAGGAACTGGTTTTATCACTCCCGGGGACAGCATGTGATGAGGGACAGTAGGAAATAATAGAGTTTGGTCTGGTGGATAAGGGATTACCCCTTGGAAATTAGGAATTTCCTCCCACTGCCATCTGTAACTTTGATGCATTATCTTCAAAACTCATTTGTCTGAAACTATCTATTGTCAAAAAGAAAGAGGAGAGTGAGACTTTCTGGGAGGGAAAAGGGACTGCCAAGGTAGGAGGGTGGACAAGATCCCTTAAATAGTTATTAGGACTTTTTGTACTGTCCTTGGTTTCGGGTGGTTCCTGTATTCATCTTGAAAGCCCCTTACCATTTGTTTCTTCTTAAATGTATATTTACCTGTATTTTGCTGAAACTTAATTTTATTTTCTGCCAAAATTGGATGAGGGGTTAAATAATCCCATAGAGAATTTAGAAAATGAAGGTTGAGAAATCTTAGACATTCCCTGTATCAGTTTACCCCTCTCATCATAGTTTTTAATAACTTCTACGGGGGAGGGGACTAAATCTCTATCTAAAGAATAATTTAAAATCTCATTTTTAACATCATCTGGAAGGTTCTGCAAGTGAAAACAGGCAAACCTCCTCTACACAGTACCAGTAGCGGCAAACTTTCTCAACACAGTACCAGTAGCCAAAGCCCTTGAAGATGTCTCAACTGAATCACCCACACACTGTAAACAGTGAGTAGTTTTCTCTGACCTTGAGTAGCATCTTACCCTCACCAAGAATGATGCCACAATATGAAGACAAGATGATCAATTTCAACAATTGGCTTAAGTATTGGTGTCATTCAAAGGGGATCCAATGCCTGTCAGCCTGGGATGACATGCTAGACAGGCCACGATGCTTCGCTAGGGACGGCTTGCACCTGTCACCCCTGGGCTTTCGGATATTGGCAAAGGCTCTTGCTACCCCCATTGTGCCTTTTTTAGGCAAGGCTCAAAAGACAAATCCACCTCCATAGGTATCACAAGGGATAAGAAACTAAGAGTAATGCTACTCAACGCCAGAAGTCTAAACCTCAAGATGCACGCACTCAAAACTCTCCTTAGCATGGAGAACATCGATATCTGTGCAGTAACAGAAACCTGGTTCAGGGCTCCCGAGAGCACTCCAGCACTACCAGGTTATACCTCATACCATGCTTTTCGGCCCCAAAACTTAGACCGAACCACAAAAGGAGGGGGAGTATCAATATTCATCAAAGATACCCACACCTCCAGGTTGGTGGCAAAGCACGAAGCATCAGAGACTATCCATGTACAACTAACAGTGGGTAAAACTGCCTTCCAGTTCATAGCCTGCTACAGACCACCCTCCCAAACCCAGGAACCCCACTCGGCCTTCCTGAGAACACTGGAAAATATGAATGTCTCTCCAAACACCATTATATTGGGCGACTTCAACTACTCAAACATAGACTGGGAGCATTACTCTAGCTCCAATACCCTAGCCCAAAGGTTCCTAGAATTTATAAACTCAAATGCTATGGAACAACTTGTTACCACTCCCACAAGAGGGGAAAACATACTGGACCTGATCATCACCAACATGAGGACTCCATGCTCCAGACCAGAAGTGTATCCCTCACTGGTAAGATCAGACCATAAACTAATCTCACTGGATATTCATATCCCGACCCCACCCCCTGCCCAGAAAACCATAGTGGAAAACTTCTCTAAACCAAATTTCACACTCCTCAAAACCGAGGTGGAATCCTTCAAAGCCCCCGGGCCTGTGGAAAATATGGCCCAGACCGCAGAATCCTTTATAAACGCATTCTATGAACACCTTCAGGAATGCATGGATCATGCGATCCCAAATAAAACCAAGACCCAATCCTCCAAAGGCAGACGTCCTGTCTGGTGGACCCCAGCCATAAACAAACTATACAATAGAAGGAGGAGGAAGCTACTAAATGATAGAGCAAAATCCCAAAAAGGAAGGCATCACTGATCAGTATTAGCAAAAACTACGGCACTCATAAAATTGTCTAAGGCCAGCTTCGAGAGAAAATTGCACAGGACACTAAGGATAATCACAAGGCTTTCTTTAGTTATGTTAGGAACCTGGGTGGTAATTCCCAGATATGCTCAGAATTAGTCCAAAATGACAAAAATACACCGAACCCACAGACATTGCCAACATCCTATTTGACAGGTTCAGCAAACTTATCCCCTCCCCCGCCAAAAGGGCAAATATCTATCGCAGCAGAGTGCTGCCCCTGACATCTCAGATGCTCAGGTAAGAGCCGCCTCTCCAAAGCAAAAACACAGCATCAATGGGACCAGTCGGTGTCCCGGACTGCGCCTTACATGAACTCCAAGAAGAGCTAAACCCAAACATAAAACTACTGTTCAATCTCAGCCTTACTACAGGATATGTGCCCAAAGAGTGGTGTACAGCAACAGTGGTCCCTCTCCATAAAGGTGGTGCCTCAACGGATCCTGGAAACTATCGCCCCATAAGCCTGGCTAGCTTGGTCTGCAAAGCTATGGAAAGGATCATCATGGACCTCATAAATAAAGATATTGGGGACCTACAGACACTGGATCCTACCCAGTTCGGCTTTGTTAAGGGCAGATCCTGCCTCTAAACCTGGTTGATTTCTTTGAAACAGTCACCAAGGCCATTGACGAGGGAAGGTGGTCCACACAGCCTACCTGGACCTCGCAAACGCCTTCGATACAATACCCCACTCAGGCATTATAGATAAGCTCACCAGCTTAAATATAAAACCCTATGTCACTAGATGGATTGCAAACTGGCTCAAGGACAGAACCCAAATGGTTAGAATTGCTGGAGCCATGTCAGACTCCAAACCAGTTACAAGTGGTGTCCCACAAGGCTCAGTCCTGGGACCTCTTGTGTTCGTTATATATTTCTCAGAGGTACAGGCCAACACGGAAGGACTGTGGCTGACCAAGTTCGCAGATGACAGCAAACTGGGCGTCGACTCTCCAGCCGACACAAGCATCCTCCAAAAGGGCCTCATAGAAACAGACAACTGGTGCCAGAGCCATGGCCTCAAGCTAAATGCCAAAAAGTGTATAGTCATCCCTTTGGCAAAAAAGTGCTCACAAATTACCACATAGGTGGTAATCCATTAAGTACAGAAGAATTAATTAGGACCTGGGGACCCAAGTTGATAGCAATCTCATTTGACAACCACGTACAAAGTGGTTAGAAAACATTTTATATAGCCCACCTAATCATGAAGGGATTCACATCTAGATCAGGGAGGTCATCGTGCCTCTTTACTCATCCCTCATCAGGCCCATAATTGAGTACAATGCCCCTTTGGGATGTACCTTACCAGACACCTGCAGCAACTGGAAAGACCCCAAAAGTACCTCACCAAGAGGATCAAAGGGCTCAAACAGATGCCATATGCTGCCCGGTTAAAGAAACTCCAGCTCTACTCAGTGGCATACCGCCTGTTCAGAGGCGATCTGTGCCTGACATATAAAGCCATGTCCAACCCGAATTAATGGACATGCTGCAGCTCAGAAAATCCAAATCCCATCGAGCCACGCCGAGAGACTTGAACCTCAGCACTGAAATAAATAGGACATGCTGGAGGGACAGATTCATAACCCACAGGCTCCCTTCACTCTGGAATAAAATTCCAGTCCAGGTTAGGCAGAGTCCCTCATTGACTCTCTTCAAGAGGAATCTTGATAAGTGGATGGGAGATCGTAGGTTTACCCCGGGTATCACTTCTGTGTCACTGTTAGACAGAGGCACAGTATACTAACCTCAAAAAAGGGCATAGCAAAATAAATTTAAAATGGGTGGCGAAAGCCAAACACATTCTGGCTAGGCTTATAAATGCCCTAGGGCAGATAGCCTAGTATGAACCTATGAACCTATGAACCTATAGTGATTTGAGCACCAGAAGAACCTAAATTATTTAAAGCAGATTTGTCTCCATAAGAAGAAACTGCAGACAAAACATTCTTCATACTTTTAAAATTAGTCAGAATAAACCTTAACATATGACAATTCAAAATTCTGAAAATCAAAGTTGCTGAAGTACACACATTTTCCCATACTTATCAATAATCTTCCCATATCTTATCAGAAAGATTAGGATTGGAATTAAAACAATGTTTAACTGCATTAGGATTAACTAAATCTACAGTTTGTGGGTCAAGTTTGGGAAGAATGTATAAAAACTTGAAATACTGAGGAACTTTATATTTTCTATCTGCTTTTTTAGAGGCAGCTGGCTGGCTATCAGGCAAATTACTGGCAATAACACACACACCAGGGATACCTTCTCTGTCTCTCTCCCAGGACTGACATGAGTGGCTCTCCCTTGCCCACTGAGGCTATGACTAAACCCTGGTCCATAGTGGCTGTAGGTGCTACATCAGAGGAATATGGGGTAAAAGATGAGGCATTTCCCTGAGTCTTACAATTTATCCTGTAGTTAATTTATCATTCAGTTTGCTTCTCTAGCCTGTCCTCTAACAGACCTAATCAAAGATAAAATGTCAAAAAGGGCAGATTGACTCCAGAGGCTGATGAGGCTTTCAAGAAATTCAAATGGAGGCTCTGTGCTGAGCCAGTCCTCGTGCCTCTTGACTTTTTGAAGCCTTTCACAGTCTACACAGATGCATCAGGGTTCAGGTTAGGGGCAGTGCTGATCCAAACAATTCATAATGAAGAGCGTCCAGTCTGCAACTTAAGAAAACAATTGAACAAGACTGAGAACAGGAAAACAAATGCAGCACCACTGAGTGAGAATGTCTAAAGATAAAGGGGACCTTTAGGTCCCTGCAGTAATATCTGCTTGCAAGAAAGTTTACTGTGGTTATGGATCCCACCCCCCACTAGTGGTTTCACCATCAGAATGAAGGTAGTATTAAACTTTGCTAATAGTTCCTAACACTGCAGGTATTCTGTTTTAAGATTTGGCATCACCTTAGTCTATCTAGGGTTCACAGACCTTCCTGCAAGTTTAAAGCCAGTCATCTGTAATAAAGTGGAATGGTTCCCCTGTGAGGTGCCTAGCAAATTTTTGTCAGTGGCCAAAGGGAGGACTGCCAGGTAGACAAGACATTAGGCTATGTGGAGTATCTGAGGTAGTGAATAGAAGTATGTTATGGGAAATGAGTAGAAGCTGTGGTCATGGAAGGGTTCCTTTAAGGGAATTACCTGGGATTCCAGGTAATCAGGGACAAATGGAATCCATCCCTTTTATAAGGCTGATAGTATGTCAGTATGGCAGTAGCCTGTGTTAAATATAGCACCTCTCACTCAAAGATTGCTCAAGAATTCTAGACAAAGTCAAAAATAAGGGGGGGGCGCAAGATCCCAAACTCAGAGACAACTTTTATATACTACTTTAATTCACTTAAGAAGTTAGCAGAAAAAAATACTTTTTATCAACATGCATTTTCTGAATATTAACAGGCATGAAACTCTGATGTCTGTAATTACTGACTGATTGCAATCCTTGGAGATTTATTAGAAAATCAAACATTTTACCGGGGACAAGGCAAAAATATGGGTCAAAATCAGAAACATGAGGGATAGTTGAAAGATAGGTGGAGTCAGGAGTCTGGAGTTTGTTTGTTTTTTTTTTCTGTAAAGGAAAATATTCCAAGGCCACAGTCTTCACCTGGAGTTGTAACACTACCAGCGGAAGTCCTAGTAGTGGGAATCCAGAATCACCTTTGGTTATAAACAATTAATGAACCAGAGACAGTTGTTTCATTTACCTGCAATATATTGCTTGAGAGCATTTTTCCATTTTCTGTATCAAAGACTTTTTAGATATGGGTCAGAGGCTTTTCATTTGTATGTCAGAAACTTAAACTGTGTGCCAAAGATTTTATTTTTTTAACATTATCATTATTATTATTGCATATGCAACAAAGCTTTTTAACAATACCATTTAATGTAGATATTTTCATATGTAATGCTTATTACACATCTACCATATTATACAACATATTTACAAAATTACATATAGCACAAACTTCAATTATGTACATCTTATTAGAATACAGCAACATTCGTTGGTATTTCTGCTCACTTTACCTCATGCATACCTCAACTCCCTACCCCCCTGTAATTTAAACTATAGTATTCCTTCTCCAACTTTCTCCCCACTTATACATTTCAGGATGTATTAAGCATCATAAGCAGAATTTGGGGTACTCCACTTCCCCACTTCTCAGCTTTCAACGGGTTGCTTCCATGTGGCACAATGTATCTTATCTCTGCTAATCCCTGCACCTAAACCTAGCATTATCATTCTTAATTCACTATGACTACAACGTCACCCATTTCATCATTAACTCTTCTCTGTTTACTTGAACAGACTGCCTATCACTGAACACCCCTTTACACCTCCTTATCAACCATTCCACACACTTCTCCTTGGTTTTGCATCAGAATTCTAGCCTTCTGTTCCTTTCTGTTTATACTTTCAGGCCCTCCAATTTCTAAGTCCTAGTTATCACTGATGAGCAGCTACATTTCTAGTCTATCATCTCCAGCCCATCCATTCTCTTTAGTTACCCACAAAAGGCATAAGTCATTCCAACATGATATTTTCTTCTCCATTAATTTTCCACAGATGTCTCTTGTCCCTTCCACAGTGGTGTAACTTCCCTGCATGTCCATCACATATGCACCTGATCAAAATTTTCCTTCCCACATCTTCAACACTCTGTGGATAGACAACATTCTTTTTGTTGTATCTTTACAGAGGTTCCCTACCACCTGTCCACTATCTTCTGTATTGATCTCCAAAAGGGATAACCTTTTTTAACATCTTCATTATTGCTAATATACCTTTCCAAAATGATTCTTCCATCCAAATCATATATTCTTCACTATAATTATATTAGTTTGCCAAAATACACTCACATGCATGCACACCCAACTGTCTGCAGATGATTTTGGTTTTTCCCTTTTTTCCTGTCTCCAATTTTTTCCTGATCCTAACTCCTAATTTACCCTTTTCCTCCTGTGACTTTATGCTTATACTTTTTCTTAGCTATCCTGACTCTGTTTACTAGCTCTAAGAATTCCTCAGTATAACAGCCAATTCTTTTCTGTAAATATATCATTTTGAGAAATGGGAAAGATAGACATTTATTCAGTCATTTATCTCTTAAACTCCACACCTTTCTAATCTCATTTTCTTCCCAGATTACTAGGCTCCCCTCCAACTTTGTAGGGCAGCTCCGCCATAGATCCCTAAGATGTCTGCCCCTTTCTTCTGTGAACTACAATTGACACCCCAGCAACCTGTGAATCATCCTGTCAGCACCATCCTTTACCTTGATGATTGTTTTACCACTCTCAGTTTTCTAGCCCTTTTCCCATGCAACTGATACCAAACTTTCATTTTCTATGCCTCTCATCCTTTGCACAATATTTAAAGTGGTCACATATTACCGGAATTCTGACATATCCCATCTTTCAGCTTTCCTGTGAGCTGTAAGTCTATCCTTTGTGATTCTTCCTGTTTTATTTTCCACACAAACTTGTAACACACACCTTGGATAGTTCTTATATGCAGAATTATCATTGTGAGACCTGTTTCTATTCTACCCACAAGTGTAGCCAATCTCTCTGTCCATGTGTCTAATATTTTCTCCTAGTCTTCTCTTCAGATCCCCCACTTCTGCTCTCTAATCTCAGCTACAATTTTATCAACTTTAATCCCCAAGTACTCAACCCCTTCCCTCAGTTTTTCAAGGAGCGCAGAAGATATCGCCATCGGTTAAGTTCCATTTCAAGTTACCACTGATTTGTGGGAGGTAATGAAGCCTCGACACACTATCAACACTAACAAATATCTTCAATATCCACAGAAGTTTCTCAGTGACATCCTTAAGCATCAGCATGCAATCCTCAAATAAATAGCAGTCCTTTCCTTACTCCCTACAACCAACATTCCATAACTATCAAAAGTAATCCTGTGATACCAGACAGCCCCAATGGGTTTCTCTTTCTAATACTGTTTCTTCTGTAAATTCACCATTTATATATAGCCATAAATTTAGGGTAATATAAACAGCTTTCATTCCCTTCAACCACCTGCCATCTCAAATGGTTTCTGTCAAGGTAATTGTCATAAAATCCAATGAAACACAGCCAAAGACCTTCTGAATATCCAACACAATCCCTGCCCTTTCCTTCAGCCCATTGTACAAAATCTATAAGAGCAGTGGTGCATGGATGATCTGCCTTTCACTTTCATAAAGCCCACTTCTTCATCCTTTATTAGTCTTGGAAAGACTTTCCCCAATCTTGCTGCCGAAAATATAACACTTTGATATTTAAATTACAAAGAGATATAGAAAAATGATTTTTGAAATCCTTCACTTTTCCCTTCTGTTCAGTCAATACATTTTCTGTAGCCTCTTCTGTAGGTTTGGTTCATCTCTGCTTTTCTTAATGTCTTCAAACAAATCTTTCTTTGTGCTTATCACCTGAAAGCCCACTTTTCTGTAGAAATCAATGGGGCATCAACCTGGTCCACTCAGTTTATCACCCTTTCAGATGTCTCATGTCCTCAATTAACTCCCCTTTCCTTTCAGTAAATGTATTCTCTTTCTTACTTCTCCTCACACAACCCATATGCTTTCCATTTATTAACCAATACAACTTGGGGGTCTATTCTTTTATAAATCTCAGTCTAATAACTTTGAAATTGTACCCTTATTTGCTGACTTGTATGGTTTCCCTCTCCCATTTCATCTTCCACTGAACTGAGACAAGCTTTCTTTCTCAGAGCCTTGATCCTCCACATTAGAATATTTTATTTATTTTATTTATTTATTTATTTATTTATTTATTTATTTATTGAGTTTCTTTTCTCCTCTTCTTTCATTCTGACAGCTGTCCCTGTGCCCCTGTACTTCTTTGAGTCTACCAGTACTCCAGTCAATCCCCAGCCCAATGCCTGAATTTTAAGCCAGGGTTAGTGAGGATCTTAAGAATGTCCTGGGAGGTTATTCCTGTCCCACATAAAGCCAAAGGGCTATGGCATATTACCTCACTTCAGCAACAGTTCAGTCATGCCTCCACCCTTTTCCTCTTTTGGACCATGCCTCCCAGTCAGATGACCTCAGCCTCTATGAGGGATCATTGCAGGAGATGCTCACAGGACTCCTTCCCAGGGATGGTAACATCCAGTCCTCCCTGCCACTGCAACAGTAACCCAAACCGCTATTCGAACCTGTGAAAGGCTGGGTCCATAGTCAGGGTTTCATCCCTCTATACCACCAGAATAGCTCCACATCAGCATCTCAATATCTAGCTCTGTCCTTTCACACACCATCCTGTCCCTCTTCTTACCAAGTCTGATTTTATTGTTCATTTGTCATATTCTTTCAACCTGTCCCTTATGGCCACTTTCTCTACTCTGTTTATATCATGAGCCTACCCAATCTCTATTCTGCTTAACAGATCTTTACCTGAAAGCACCATCCCACCAGTCTGGAAAACCTCCTACATCATCCCTTTACATAAAGGAGGCACATCAACTGACTTCACCAACTATCACCCTATTGCCATTCTACCCCTCCAATAAAAAATTCTCAAAAATGTATACACCACCAACTTATGCCATACTTTCTCAGTAACCAACTGCTCTCTCCCACTCAGCATGGAGTCGACCCTTCTCTCCTTTACAAATCACATCAACCAAAACAGACACCTAGGCAAACTTACATCTGCCATATTCTTAGACTTGTCAAAAGCCTTTGATATGGTAAACCATGCTAAACTAATCCACTCCCTCACTATTCTTGGCCTTAGCAACCACTCACTAGCCTGGTTCCAGAATTACCTACAAGGCAGACAACAAGCAGTTGGATGGGACAATAACCTATCCTCTCTGCTACCAATTACCACTGGAGTCCCACAAGGGTCCATCTTAGATCCCCTACTATTCCCCATCTTCATTAATGATCTTCACTGCATCTGCCAAAAAACATCCATTATACAATATGCTGATGACTCAACATTAGTCTGCTCAGCCAACAGCCCACATGAACTGTACATCATCACACAAAAAGCCTTCCAAACTACTGAAACCTAGTTTCTTAACAAAACCCTCCTACTTAATCCAAAAAAGACCAAATTGATGATATTCAAACCAAACAAATCCACTCCTATTCCTGACTTATTCAATATTCTGTCCAGGGATGGAAATATCATCTCCCCAGACACACATACCAAACTACAAGGAGTGACCATTGACAACAACCTCAAGTTCGATCTACATATAAACCAAACTATTAAAAACATCCACAGAAAACTGGGCAGCCTCTATCAAAACAAATCATATCTAACTCAACCTGCTAGGATTACCATAGCTCAAACCCACCTCATCTCCCCCCTCTATATGCCGCTCCTATCTTCTCCAATCTACCCAAAGCTGAAATGGTCAAGCTCAAAATCTGCTACAATCAAATTGTCAGATTTGCTACCAGTGATCCTACTGTTCTCAGCACTGTCAAGCACTACGTCAACTCAATTGGCTTGAATTCCCAAATCTCCTCTCATTTCACCAGCTCTCTTTCGCTAATAAACTATTACTACTCCCTGAAAAACTCCTGCCTTTTCTAATTTACTTAAACTAAATGTCAATCCAAGACAACTTTGCTCTAGCAAAAAAAGACTCATTAAAATAATCAAAACCAACAACTCAGCAGGTGATTCACTATTCCCCAACTACATAGGCAAAATCTGGAACTCACTACCCTCAGCAATTACTTCTGCCAATTCAATCGCTACTTTCAAAAAACTTCTAAAAGAACACCTGCTACTCTCATGGAAATGCCCCTGCCTTTCCCCAGATTGAACCCTTACTTTACCTATCCCCCATCCCCCAATCTTCCTACCTCTCACCTCTATACCTTGCAGCTTTTCCATAATCTCCCCTAAGGTACTTCAATCCCTAGGATTCTCCACTTCCCATGCACTATCATGCTTCAAACATTATACTAGTGTATGTTTGATATGTTGGTCAGTATAGAGGATGATTGTATTACAAACCTGTAAACCTATATAATCTTCCTGAATCATGTGTTTTTCCTAATAATATTAGCATGTTATATATATAAATTTCTTTTAATCTTCAAAACTGTAAACCTATGCAGTATTGTAAATAATCTGTCATCTTTTTCCTTTTTTGTTTTTTACAGTGGAAATGAGTTTGCATTTGTTTGAAAATTACTTGTTATGCATAAACTTCTTACTTTATGTTATTTACTGTGGAGCTTTTCTCCCCAGGCCTCTGCTGAAAATGGATATATATCCAGTCGGAATCTCCCAGTCAACAAATGTAAAATAAAATAAATAAAATGAGCTTCTACTTCTCTTTGCACAGTGCCTTGCAACTCCCTAAGTCTATCCTCTAGAGCCACCACATCCTGCACCCTTTCTTTTCTCATTCTCCATCTCCTTGCTATAATGTTACCCCACCAGGCAGCTTTCACCCTATCACATTCACAAATTCCCAGGGTGTCCATGGCATTTTTATTTAAGTCTAACATCTCCTTAACCATATCCTCTGTTCAACCTCATCCAGTTCCCAGGATTCAACCTTTATTCACCTACAAAATGATTTCCTAGTTCATGTTATCAATGGCATGCTCTAAGTTTCTTTCTCCACAATATACAGCCGTGATTTCCTCAAATATTTTCCCATTCACCAATAATCTATCAAAACTAGTTGCTTCTTTTATTTCAGTCCATGAAAATGAATCCTGCCACTCCTGTTCTTAATTAATTCCATTCATCTAACAGTTTCCCCAGTCTCATTCCCACAACAAGGACTTTTTGACTGTTCCTGTGAAATTCAATTACTTCACATTTCCTGTCTCTTTAGGGGTCTAACACCACATTGAAGTCACCCTATAATGATTACCCTGTCTCCCTCTTTCTTTAGTGTCTGCAAATTCTTCAACCAGTTATGGAAAACTTTGGGTCTGCTGCACTATGCCCATAGAGGGAACTCAGTACCAATCTTATGTCCCCTTTCAGCCATTTGCCTATGATCTACCTGCCTTCCTTCTTATTTTTAACTACCTTTACTGTCTTATTTTTTTCACTAGTGCTGATTAAAATCCACCCCCACCTTCTACCCTTCTACTGTCTATTTTTTTGTCCAACTTGAAGGTGACATTTATAGTCCTTTTCTTCTAACTCTTTTAACTCTATAGGTTTTAGCTTAATTGCCTGTAAACAATTAAATGTAGCTCCTCCGTCTTCATCTTCATTAATGTTCTCTAATTTCTGCAACATTCCATGTTACTATCCATATTTTACCTTTTTTTTACTGTCTCTCCACTCCCCCTAATCCCCTTTTGCTCACCTACCTTTTCTGCAGAACTTCACCCCATGAACCTTTAGGTCAAAAAGGTTTCAATCAAGACCCCCCCACCCCACCCCCAACCCAACAGGTTAACATGCTGACAATCATTACACCCAGCATTATTAAATGTCAAGCTCAGAGCTTCCCCTACCTGTGATTCAGAAACTTACTTCTTGAATTTAACCACAAACATCTCTACACCTTTATGCTAATGTCCCCATACCAGCTGACACTTGCTTTGTTACTCTTCACAGCAATCTCCTGAGATTATTCTGTACAGTAAAACTCATAAAAACTAAAAACTGTTAAAATGAAAAGTAGGCACTAGAAACGATAAGAGCAGGCAGCGATGTAGAATAAATGTTACTACTGTTTATTTAAGCGCTTTCGGCTCGGTCATATCCAAGCCTTCATCAGACAAAACAGTTTCCCTACATCATTTACAAGTTTATATAATTCTAATCAAATGAAATTCAATTAGCAATCAATTAATTCTTAAAGAAACCAATAACCATTATACTTAAAAATTAATTCTATGTACATTTAAACATACAGCTCTAGCAAATTTAATAAGATAAAATAAAATAAAATAACTTTTCTAATATAAATGACCTAACAAATCAACTAATGTTATTAACAATGAATACAAAATGTTCACCTATTCATTACACAGTAACTAAATACGTTAATATGACAAATGGCAAAAACATTTAACCACAAGTCTCATTAAATGAATATGTATCCATAAAAATAAATATTAATTATGTATTAAATTTATCTAAAAATCAGATAAATATTATGTTAATCAAATAATTTAAATATATCACATTATAAACATTAAAATAGTGTGAATATATATAATGTAAAACTGGTTTGCCATAGGTGTGTCCAGTTACTTCTAATTACTTGTTATCTATTTAATGATAGCAATTTTAACACACATTTAATTGACAAGACTTCGTTTAAGCCTGGAAGCGCTTGGGCATTCGTGATTATCTGCCATCTCAATTCATCCAACTCAAGTTTTAGGTGCCAAGGGCCACCTCTGATATCAATACTTCTCTGTTGTAAAATTATAAACTTGAATGAGTGAGTGGGATTATATATAATATGTTTGGCTAGAGCATTATTAGAATCCCTATTATTGATGGCATAACAATGCTCATAAATTCGTTGTTTGAATTTTCTTTCTGTCGTCCCAATGTAAAATACATTGCAAGACTGGCACAAGGCTGCATATATAACGGCTTTAGAATCACAGTTGAATCTAGAATTAAGATAATATTTATGGCCGTTAATATTACAACAATTACTGACTAAAATATGTTTACATTGTGTACAACAGCCACACTTAAACATACCCTTAATTTTGGAATGTGTCAAACAGATGTTGTTCTTCTTTTCAAAAATATTTTTCAAGTTTAGTCCTCGTCTATAAGTTAACTTGGGCTTATACCCTAAAGATTTTGAAAGCTGTTCATTACTACTGATCAAAATCCAATTCTTGTACAAAATATGCTTAATATGATCAGAATCAAGAGAAAAAGTGTGTATAAAACTTATTTGATATGATTCTTTGTTAAGTAAAATATAATTAGAAGTATTTAAGTTTACATCATTAGGAGAATTATTACCCAGTTCTTCTCTAGACGAGTTGAAACTATTGGTAAAATGATGTGTATGTTGGTCAAGGTTCAATAGAGGGGTAAAAAAACCACACGCCCTTTTATGTTCAACTTCTAATCTAATGGTTGTTATTATTTGAGAAGGATAGCCCCTATTCAAAAACATAGTTTCTAATAAATTACACTCCTATTCGAAATCTGAGTCATCAGAAATCATTCGTGCTGCTCTCACCATTTGACCTTTTACAACAGCACGCTTTTGATGTTGGGGATGATTGCTGGTGTAGTGCAAAAAAATGTTGGAATATGTTGGCTTCCTATAAATTTTACTTTTGAAGCAGTGTCTTATTTGATCCTTTTCCAACAAAATATCTAAAAAATTAATAGAGTCAATCCCTATTTCATAAGTAAATTCCAAAAAGGTAGTAGACTTAGATATGTCGTTAATAAAGGCCGGGATCTTGGCTATATCCCCTTTCCATAAACAAAACATATCATCTTGATACCTTGTGTACCAAAAAACATTACTCTGAAAAATTTGATTCTTGAAAAGGCAAGAGTGTTCCCATTGGGCCATGACCGCATTGGCAAAACTGCCGCCGCAGGGCGAACCCATGGCCACACCCGACCTTTGTAAGTAAAATTTGTTGTTAAAAGTCATGTAATTATTCATTAGAATGAGATCTAACAATGTAATAACTAAATAAATGGTATTAGTATCTGCTTTTTTTGCCACAAGGAATTCTGAAATCCATTCTATACCTAAATCATGCGGGATGACCGTATAGAGATCTTTCACGTCTATTGTTAAAAATAAACAATTAGACTTGAACTCTAATTTATTAACAGTTTGCAAGAAAGCCCACGAATCTTTACAGATCTGTGGTTCTGTTTCTAAAAATGGCTTAAGGATGCTATCTACAAATCTGGCGCATCCGTAAGCAGTTGAACCCCGTCCATCCACAATAATTCTAAAAGGTGGATCTTCTAAGGACTTGTGAATCTTTGGCGCACCAAAAATTGCAGGGATAGTGGAGCTAACATTAAGAGAAACTGATGCAAGTCTATGTCAATAGATGATTCCAAAAATAAATCCTCAATAACTTGTTTAATTTTATTATAAGCCCCATTGACCTCATTTAGGGAGACTTGACAATATGCGTCATTATGGAGTTGTACCTCTATCTTCTCATTATAGGCCAACTGATCCATAAAAACAAGCCCACCCCCCTTGTTGGGCTTCATTATTCTAACATTACAGTTCTTAATTAATGTTATAAGTTCTAATTCATCATCAGAAAAATTGGTATTACTCAATTTTTTAGGGCCATTGTTTTTAACATCCCTTAGGTCTAGCTCACACATTCTTTCAAACGTATACAATTCAGGATGCAGGGGAGGATTAAAGACGCTAGCAACCCTAATTTTATTATTAGTGACAGTTCCAATATTACCCATTAATAAGTTCAAATTTAATTTGCGGACAAATAATTTTAAGTCAATAATAGTATCAGCCATATTCATAGTCTTTGTTGGAACAAAGGTTAAACCTTTGGAAAGAATGTCAGCCATATCATCATTCACTGATAAAGTAGTGTAGTTAAAAATCTTAAAGTCCCCTTTAGATGAAAAGCAAATTTTTAAATTTGAGGGAACATTGCCACTGTCATTCACTATCTCTTGCGTTGTCTCTTTGTATTCCTCGTTGTTGACCTGTATGAATTCTTCCGCCCATTGTTGGGATAGGTATTGGCTCTGGGTTGAAAACCCTGATTGGATTGGTTCTGAGCCTTTCTGTTATTGTTACTTTGATTAATTAATCTTTACGTCGGTAGCTCGCTTTGTGTCTGTTCCTCATCAGAAGAAGGAATATTTGTACTAAAATTATTAGTACTATTGGTATCAAGCCCCAAGTTGTTATCAGGCCTATTGTTATCTTTGTTACCTTGGCTTATTGGGGGATCCGGATATGCTTGCTTATTTGCGTAAGCCAAGATATCCCTTGCTAGTTTCTTCTTTTTTGTTAGCAAAAGTTTTTCCATGGCTGTATCAATACTGCTGTAAATACGGCAGTATTCAAACTTGTACCTGTTGAAATCCATATTTCCGTATCCGTTGTAATAAAAACATTATACCAAAGGGTCTTCGTCAATGGCGGTACCCAGCTGGGCTTATTGCTGGGTCACAATTTCATCACGAATTGCTTCAGTTATTTGATCGCCAGGCTTTTGAGTTTTTGAAAGCCTTGATTAATTATTACACCACAGAAATCAGTTCTTTTAAGACTGACTTGGACATTTTAGACCAAGTTATTAAAAACCATGCGGATTTCAACAGGTACAAGTTTGAATACTGCCGTATTTACAGCAGCATTGATACAGCCATGGAAAAACCTTTGCTAACAAAAAAGAAGAAACTAGCAAGGGATATCTTGGCTTACGCAAATAAGCAAGCATATCCGGATCCCCCAATAAGCCGAGGTAACAAACATAACAATAGGCCTGATAACAACTTGGGGCTTGATACCAATAGTACTAATAATTTTAGTACAAATATTCCTTCTTCTGATGAGGAACAGACACAAAGCGAGCTACCTCGACGTAGCGAAAGATTAATTAATCAAAGTAACAATAACAGAAAGGCTCAGAACCAATCCAATCAGGGTTTTCAACCCAGAGCCAATACCCATCCCAACAATGGGTGGAAGAATTCATACAGGTCAACAACGAGGAATACAAAGAGACAACGCAAGAGATAGTGAATGACAGTGGCAATGTTCCCTCAAATTTAAAAATTTGCTTTTCATCTAAAGGGGACTTTAAGATTTTTAACTACACTACTTTATCAGTGAATGATGATATGGCTGACTTTCTTTCCAAAGGTTTAACCTTTGTTCCAACAAAGACTATGAATATGGCTGATACTATTATTGACTTAAAATTATTTGTCCAAGAAATTCAAATTCTGAACTTATTAATGGGTAATATTGGAACTGTCACTAATAATAAAATTAGGGTTGCTAGCGTCTTTAATCCTCCCCTGCATCCTGAATTGTATACGTTTGAAAGAATGTGTGAGCTAGACCTAAGGGATGTTAAAAACAATGGCCCTAAAAAATTGAGTAATACCAATTTTTCTGATGATGAATTAGAACTTATAACATTAATTAAGAACTGTAATGTTAGAATAATGAAGCCCGACAAGGGTGGATGCTATGAAAGAATAATCTATTCTAATGTATTTTAAACATTGAGTTATTTTGGGATCATCTATTCCTATTTCCCTTTTGTTTTAGTTTTTCTTTCTTTTTTTGTTTTTTTTAAAACCCAAAAAAAGTTTTTTTCCTTTTTTTGGCCTGGGTTTAAATAAAATTTTAAACTGTTTTGGGTTAAAAAAAACCCGGAAAAAAAGGTATTTCAAAAACCCCCCCCCCCCCCCCCCCCCCCCCCTTTTTTTTTTTTTTTTTTTTTTTTTAACCCCGGGGGGTTAAAAAACCAAATTTTCCCGGGGAAATTGTGTAATAAAAACTTTTATTTCCCCAAAAAGCTTAGTTGGCGCCCCTTTATTGCTTAAATTTCCAAAAAATTAGGGTTGCCAATTTTTTGTTTTAAAAGGGTTTTAAAAATTTTAAAAAAAATCAATTTTTTAGATAAATTGGGGAATTAACATTTTAAAAATGTTAAATTTGAAAGCCGAAAAAGGGGATGTCGGGGCCAGGGAAAAGGACTTTAAAAATGTCAATAATAAAATTAAAAAAATTGTTTTTTTAAAACACATTGACAATGAAAAGTTTTCTTAAGACCAAACTAATGGGGCCCCCTAAAGTTTGGGATCAGGTTAAACCCAAAGAAAAAACCGTTTTAAACAAACCTTTCTTTCTAAACTTTTTAATTAAAGTTTGTTTTTTCCCTTGAAAGATTTTCATCATCCATTTTTTTTCAAAATTCCTTGGGAAAAAAATAATTTTTTGGTTATTACTTTTGTTCTTTAAGATTTACATACTTTTTTAAACTGAAATTTTGGTTTTCCCCGGGAGGCTCCTTTTTTCAGAACAAATTTTTGGGTTTTTTAACGGTATAAATGATAGTTTTGTTTATAAAAATAGCCAAGATCCCCCTTTTTTTTCCCCAAAAAAGGGTTTACCATTTTTTTTAGTATTTTTTTAAAAAGGGATCAAAGAAAAATTTAAAGCCAAATTTACATTTTCCCCCAGCAATCATCCCCAAAGGGGTAAAGGTAAAGGGTGGAAAATGATTTCTATACTCAGATTTAAAAGGGAAATTTTTTTTTTTTTGAAGGGGCAAAAAAACACCTTAAAATTTAGAAGGGAAATATTTTTTCCCAAAACCCCACATTTTTTTTTTAAAAAACTGGCCCAAAATTTTTTTTTCTTTGCTTTCTTAAAATTTCAATTTTCAAAAGTTTTGTTTCTTTATTTTTTTAAAAACAAATTAAAATTTTTTTGAAAACATAAAAATTTAAAAATTTTTCTTTCACTTTTTTTGGAAATTTTATAAGGAATAACAGAAAAAAAATTGTTTGACACCTAAAAAAAATTGTTTAAAAAAATTTGGGTTTTTGTTTAAATTTTAAAAACATTAAAAATTATTTGTTTTCAAAACCATTATAAACCCCCTTTTGCAATTATTTTCATTTAAAAGAAAATTAAACAACATATGGCAAAATTTTTTTAAATATTCACCATTAAGTTTAAATTTAAAATTTAAATTATTTTTAAATTTTAAAAATCGAAATTTTAATAAAATTTAATAATAAATTTTTTTGGGAAAAAATGGGAAACTTTTTTAAAAGTTTTATTTTTTATTTTTTTTAAAAAATTTTTGCATTTAAGTTGGTATTATAAAAAATTTTTTTTTTTTTTCTTAAAAATTTCTGGGTTATTTTTTAAAGGGACATAAATTAAATTTTAAATTTTGGTTTTGGTTTCTTTAAAAATTTTTAATTTAATTTCATTTGTTTGAAATATAAAACAAAAAAAATTTTTTGTAAATTTTTTGGAGGCCTAAAAAACGTATTTTTTTTAAACTCCTCTCATTTTCGTCCACTTTTTTTTAAAAATTTTTTTAAAATTAAAAACAGTGCCCCATGAGTTTCCGCGCCATTCACTGTACAAGCAGTTTAGTACAGCCAATAGTTCATAGGTTCATAGGTTCATAGATTGGTACTAGGCTATCGGCCCTAGGGCCAATACAAGCCAAGACATAACAATTCCCTGGCTATTTCTTCCCACACTATCTACTTACTGGACCCCTGTCATGAGACAGCTATTTACGTGATCCCGGGGTGATTTCCTTTCTCCCATCCAATAAATTCAAAGTTCCTTTTCAAAGAGACCAAAGATGCTCTGCTTGACAGTGATAAAACATCCATTGCATTTGGTTTAACACCATAATAAAACACCACCCTGTCCATTAAGAAATGTTCCCTCAGTCACTTGCGTGTCATTCTTTTCTGCCAACATTCCTATTTTCCCAAGCTAGTGTTCTCCTCACCCACAAATCCACACATCTTCAAAACATTTTCTTCTGGCCCACATTCTACTTTCCTTCTCCTCTCTTCCTGGAGTCTGCAAGTCACCAGCCTCTCCCCACTGTTGTCTCTCTGCTGGTACCTATCTTTACAGTAAATCTCTTCCCTAATAGAATCATCTACCTCAGGAATCCTACAATGTTTTTTGGAGTCAGCATACATACATTCCAGTCCACAACTCTGATGCCTCATGTCAAGAATATTTATGTAGTTTGCCCTAGTTAACCGACTGCACCATTTGTTGCCCCGCTTTTTCCAGTCTATTACTCCTTACATCTGGTGATACATTGCAAGTCATTTCCCTTCTTGCTCAGGGCTCATAAGACCATCAGGTATTTCTTCTGTTATGGCATTTAAAGCATTTAAATCCTTTGTAGCATTTGCAGGCAAATCCCCTCTTCCCTCCAACCACAAGCAAATTTCCTTCTGCAGCATCTTTATATATGTTTATTGCTACTGTTTAATTCTTAGCTCACAACACATTTCCTCCCAAATAACTTGGAGCATTGCAGGCTATACTAAAAATGCTGCCTCTGCTTTTCTTAAATGCCAGGCTGCTGTAAGCACGCCTTTTTATTTTAAATAACTCTGCAACACAAGATCATCTACTATTTTAATTCTACACGCACCCATCACAAAGCCCTTCCTGAGTGATGCAGTCTTAATCCATTCCTTCAGCCTGCAACTACGGCATTTTGCAATTGTGTCTTTGTTCTGTCATCATTTCCAGAAAATCTACTGACCCTGTTTGCGCTGTCAGTTTACATTACCAGTCAGTTCCATCAGTTATGTACCATAATGCTCTGCTTCTTTTTCCACCGGCCTTTCCCTCATTCCAATGGTTCTTTTCCTGTGAGTGTTCTGCACTCTAAATGCTGTGCTTCTTTAGAAGTTTCCATACTGGTATGCAACATTTTAAACCCATTTTCATGCCACTTTACAGCACTTTCCATGCAATCTTGATGCACACAACCAAACATTTGCATCTGTCATTGTTTTCCCTAAGTTTCCCCTTAGGGTTACCGTGAGGGACAGTCCCTCTTTGGGCAGTTGTGTCCTGCAAAAAATGTGAAAAAATGGCAAATGTCCTGAGATTTTAGGACAAAATTATTTTCTATATTTTATGTAATAGTTGCATTAAACAGTTATTCTGTATCTGAAACACCTAAATGTTATAAGAAACAGAATAAGGAACTAAATTGCTACCAGAATAAACTTTTATTCAGGCAAAACACTGAAGTTCTGTTCTTTGTACTGGCCGTGGGTATGTTTTGCCCTGCAAAATCTGATGTTTGTAGCACAAATGTCCCCCTTTGGGCATTTGGAAAGGTGGCAACCCTATTTCCCCTACCTGCATCCACAGGGCTTTGAACTCTTTAGTCATCTCCTTGACATGTTGCAGGATGTTGTGAATGTTCCTTTCCATTTGGTGATTTAGACAGTCTGCACAGGTCATGTTGCCTTTTAATCCATTTTAAACAAAATTTCTTCCTGGTATAGGTCATTTAAACCTCCAAACTAAATGAAAAAATAAACATTTAACATCTCTCAGGCACAGAGCAGCTGAGCTAAGTAAACATCTTGTACTGAGGCTCACTTACTTCTCCTCCCAAGACTTTATTTATGTTCTATAGACTGAAAACCTGTTTATGCAGTATGACATTAGAGACAGAGACTTTTATTTGTTGTTTGAAAGACATTAGTTGAAAATAACCATCATTCACCAGCATGAGATCTAATGAAAACAGACCTTTTGTTTTCACAACTGTTAATACTCACTTGTACGTGACCTGGCATGATGGACTTTCGTTGATTTATGTGTATTATCCATAGTCTTTCAACAGAACTGTACTACTAAATGGAACATTTTTGTTTCTCTGCTGCCACCATACCTCTCAACTGTGCAGATTTTTGTACAATGTCCAGATTTAATGAGAGACATTTGAGTTTCATACATATTTTATATATATATATATATATATATATATATATATATATATATATATATATATATATAAACGCATGCTAATACAAACCCTATTATTCTGACAACTTTCTAAATTTATAAGAGTGATATTTAAAACCTGTCCCTATTTTGGAGCCTTTGTCCTCCCATTATTTTAGGCTTTGTCCAGATTTCTTGCCCTTATAACTTGAGAGGTGTGTACATATATGGTATCACAGTGAGCAATGTATCAAGCAGCCATTATGTCAACAAGGTGAAAGGGTAATGTTAATTGTTAAAAGCAGATGATATTGGCGGACTGCTTGTTTGATGATTTGGCAATCTGAGATGGGATACTACAGTTACTTGCAGTAGTTAAGAACTAGTTAGTGATGGTGGTGGTAAAGTGTAAAGGTCTTGGATGTGTTGTATGCTTGCCACAGAATGGATGGCTCAGGTGAGGGAACCAGTGGGGCAGCCACTGATGTTTCTATTGGCATTGTGTTGACATTGTGGGAAACTGCTATGAAACTATTATGAGATCTATAAAAGCCAGTAAAGTACTGCCCCTAAAGATCAATGATGAAGAAGTGGAGAGTCCAAGCTACAAAGTTCCTGAGGGCACATATATAAAAGGATCTTTCTTGGAGTACAAACACAGGCCAGTTAATTAAAAAAGCACACCAGCGGCTACACTTCCTAAGAAGGCTGAGAAAAGCAAAGCTCTCTATGAATGCTCTAAATACCTTCTACAGAGGAGCCATGAAGAGCATTATCACCAGCAACTACACTGTATGGTTCGTTAAGAGCACAATGTCCGAAAGGAAGAAGCTGCAAATAATAATAACAGCAGAAAAGATCATCGGCACTAGTCTTCCTACCTTACAGGAGCTCTTTGAAATGAGATATAAAAAGAGGTCCCACATAATACTGAGTGACACGTCTTACCCAGCGTATGGTTGGTTCACTAAACTTGCTTCTGGTAGAAGTTTACAGGGTATCCACTGCAGGACCTCCAGATTCATGAACAGTTTTTATCCAACTGCAGTAAGACTCAATGCAGACATTAATCTGGGTGCATCAAAACTATTGTAGATTGTTATGGTCTCATTCTTTTTCTTTTTTTTTCATACATTAATTATTTTTATTTATTGATACTAAAATTAATGTATTCTCATTCAAATGCAATTCCAATCACTTCCTTATGTGCAAGTTCACCCAGTCTCACCTCTGTGTATAGTGTACTATTCTTTCCAAGTGTTAATCATGTAGTAGTCAGTGTTGTTCAGTATAATAAATAGTGTGCAAGTATGTGTGACAGCAACTTAGATATTTAGTTTTGTACTATAGTTATTGTTTATTCTTCAATACCTATCATTTCTGTCTTTTTGTGTTTGTTTTCTCCTGTAAAAGAGCTGACACTCAACATTTCATTTAGGTAGCACTTGTGTTTCCTAAATGACAATAAAGTTTCTTTGAATCTTTGAATCAGTATGGTAGCCATGTGCTTGTGGTGAGTGGATACATATCTACTCTTGGAACAGTAGAAGAATGGCAAAAACTACTGGTGCTGCAGATGGAATATTTGCAAAAGGTGCGGAGTACATGTGGTCATGGTGATAACAGTAGATGGCTAGGAGCTGGTGAAGTTCACTGACCATAATCTTCCCCCAATGTCTCAGATGTAGACACTCTTACTATGGTCAGTGATGTGAAAGACAGAGTCTTCACAAACAGGGATATCCCTGCAAAGTTGCGGAGACAGTCTTTGGTGCTCTAGTGGACGATGATGTCTTGGGTTTGTCATCATATAGGGACTCTGCCTCACATGCACTCACACACATGCACACACACACACACATACACACACACACACACACACACACACACACACACACACACACACACACACACACACACACACTGTGTCTCCCTTAGTCATTAATTCCTCCTCTATGTGATAAACCTCAAGTATTATGGAATGGTGAAGGAATGTAGATTTAGTGCACATTATCTCAATCATTTTATGTACATAATGTAAATATCTGCTTTCACATGGAACTATCCTCATCAAAACAGTTTTTTTCAGAATGGTGTCTGCTGTGCTGTTCAGTATATATAAACCAGTACTCTTTATCTAAATGTGGTTTAATCTTGGTTTAGTGATGACCATTATTTCCTCATCCCATTTTTTATCCTTTTCTAGTATGGTGATATACCATGCCAGAGAGTAAGTAATTCTTGTTTTACCCATAGTGATAGTGTTGTATAGACATTAGGGCAGAGCTTACCTTTCTCAACCTCCCAGTGCAACAAATCTGGACAATGACAAAATAATTAGGGAATAAAGGCTTAAAAATAGAGACAGATTTTAAATACTCCACTTAAGAAATTAGAATGTTGGTAGAATAATAGGTTTTGGATTAATGCGTTTTTTCTGAAGAATATGAAATCTGAAACTCAAATATCTGTCATTATTTAGTGACTTCAGTCCTTAGTGATTTGATTTTATGAGGAAAAGACCCAAAATACAAAAACATCTAGACATTCAGCAAAAGTCTGGACAGTTGAAAGGTAAAGCTTCAGTGATGAAATTAGAGACCCCTCACGCCAGGGGCAAAAATATGAACTACCTACAGGCCTGTCATGGTATATTGCTGCAATACAATAATAATGATTAGAAAAAATCATCTTAACTTTTGAAAAATAACACAATTATATAAAATGTGTTCCATTCTTTGCCATTTCCTTTGTACAGGTACTAGAGAGAAGGGTGGCTTAGTGATGAATTCAACATGTATAGGGTTTAATTATGACATTTGGAAGGTACATTGGCTAGGCTTAAAATGGTCCACAAGGGCAGCCAGCCTAGTACTTACATATAATCCTGTGTACAGAATGGAAAACAGTGGATCATGTTTGCTATAAATTGTGTAGCTGTAGTTTGTGCTAATGAAAGTGTAACGGCAGAGTAAAATTATGTTTTAATGTTTAAGGCTGGAGATTTTTATATTTCTCTGCAGTTGAGATGCTTACATTTTAATGTTAAGTAAGTGAAGTTGTAGGGGAAATTGGATTATAAATAAAGAGTTTTAAATATGTTTCAGTGCTTGTTTATTATGAAAAAGGCAACTGCAAATTCCACATTATTTGGTAGCCATACTATTCCGAGTTTTAATGCAGCTACATAACTCACTCTGGGATATTAGGTTTAACCCTCCCCTTGGAAAGCAAAGCACTTTTCTAGGAGGTAAAACTTTTTGTTGTATAATACTTCACTCATAGGCTGTAAAGGATTTCTCTTGCATCTGCTACATTGTGTACCCATTCAAGTAATAACTGGATAGTGGACTTATGTATTGCTAGTAAAAAGCAACTGCAGTATTGCCACATGATTGTGCTCATATTTGTTATGTAACAGGATACTTAGTGGACAAGTGCAGAGGTTAACTGCATTTCTTAAATACGTTTTTCACTTGTTTAGCAGCCTATATAACATAATATTGTTAAGTTTTATATTATTGTTTAACAGACCATCTTTTGCTCTCTTTTTTCCCACACATTCACTGTCTTTTTAAACGATGGATGTTTTCCTTACCAGATTGGTCTTCATGTTCTTCTTTTTGTCAGTTCATTTGTTAACATCGTTCAGGACTTTAATAAATATTTAAGGTAAAAAAAGAACTCAAAATCTGAGTTGTATGTAATTTCATTCAGTGAGATGTTTATCTTGGCAATCTAAATAGCATTTATTGCATTTAAATTTTGGCATAAAGGAATAAGGTTGAATTGTTTAAATTAAGTTTATGATTTAAAACATTGCAGTAGCTGTCAATATGTGTTTCAAAGCTCCAGCTTGATTCTGGAGGTACATCAGGATATCATCTACAAAAGATGTAATTATTGTTGTTGAGTTTGCATATCTTATACCATTACTTCATGTTAGGGAATCAAATTTAAGATACCACAGTGCTAAAAATAGTGGCTTACCATCATTATTCTGCCTTTAGTCATGAATTTGTTTTGATCCTGATGTCAGCAAGGCTTTTGAATGAGGACATATTCCCCATGTAGCAAAAGTCTAATAACATACCTTTCTTCATTGCTTTTGCTGGCACTTACGTATTATCGCAACCAGATTTTCACAGTTGCGACATGCGCATACCACCACAGATAGGAGTACATGAAGCAAATGAAACCGTCTTTGTAAATGTGTAGTAGTGCCCCAAAACTTTACATTTACTGCAAAGTGGTGTTCAGAGTGTGTTTTGCTGGGGAATAACTTCAGATTACCTTTGGGAACAGAGACAGTGGAGAAAACCATCTTCCTGATTTTTTTGCATGCATTACACAGGCACGCTACACTTTTCATGGCAGCTGTCATACTATCGTTTGTCTCATTTTGAACCTGCAGAAGAAATTCTTCAGAGAAGTAAAACACAGACACTGAGAAATTGTTTAACCCACACTTGCTTTATTGTATTTAGAAATTGTTAAAAAAATAAATGTCACTAAAACCATCACTACTATGTCTGTGTTTGAAGGATTCCTTACATACAGTGAATGCAATCCGTCCATCACACTGACAGCAGGCATGACAATGCAAGCATGCAAAAAACAGGAAGAGGGCTTTCTCCACTTTTTTGTTCCCAAAGGTAATCCGAAATTATTCCCCAGCAATACACACTCTGAATGCCAATTTACACTGTTTCATGGCCTCGTTTCTACCAGAATTAGCGAAAGTCGCAACCGCGAAAATCTGGTTGTGATAATACGTAAGTACCCTTTTGCTATATATATTCGGTGTTCTACATTCTTGTTTTACCTGCCTGGTTATGACTGGAATCACATCTTCTTCAGTTACACTATGTACTGGTACCAGACAAGGATGTTTTTCACCCCATATCTTTGATGCTTTCCTTGGAAGCAGTTGTTGCCATTCCCATTTTACCCATGGTTTGATAGGCCTAACAACTTCATACTCATTCTTTTGGTTCCCACTACTCACATGGTGGTCCTTGGCCACTCACCACTGTAAGAAGTACATTCCATATACTCTCTAGATCCCTTCAAGCTCACTGCTGTAATAATATGAGGACCCACCAGAGTGAATCAGTAACATCATGTACCTACTCACTAAAAAGCTCATTCTATCAAGAAAGGAAAACAGTGTTGCAGGGGTTTGCATCTAGCCATACTTGACCTCCAGTGAAACCTGGTTTACTAACTGCCACCATAACAAGACTGATACATGATTTCATGGTTTTACTATGAACATTCTCTAGTACTAAAGAAACAGTATAATACAACATTTTGCTTGTATTATTTTTATTGTTTTTATTTAGTAATACAAAAAAGCATATCATGCAAAACAAACAGCCATCCAAATACTTCACTTACATTCCAAAGAAAGACTTATTCATTTTTGTTTAAAAAGTTATAAAACTTTCCTCATGTGAGGTCCCTCTTCATCCACTTCATAAAGAATGATATTTATAAAAGGCCCCTCATCTTTACATTACTAGCATCAGTTCTGAGTGTAGCAATGAAAAACAATCACCCTTCTTTAACCCTTACAAGTCCCTGGACCCTCCTTTTAAACAAAGCAAAAAATATACACATTATTTCAGAACAATGATTTCTGCTACTTTCCATCTCCACTTGAACAAAACAGGAACACAGCTCACTTCCACAGCAATTTAATACATCTTTTCTGACATTTTCATGACTCCATTCTACATGCACTCTACCACAGGCCAAAACTGCTACATATCCATCTGGTCTGCCTCAAGATGCCCACAGCTCCAGCACTTAGTTTCCTGCCACCGCTCTTCTTTTACAAAATTGTTACTATCTCTGCAAGGTCATACAATGTACTTCCGCTACTGGACTAGAATGACTCAGTCTTCTTTTCACCTCCACTTCCTCTTACCAAAATGAATCCTTTACGCAGACACCACTTTCTATTCCCTATTGATATCATAACTTATCCATATAGACCTCTCTGCTCTTATTATACCTAGCAACTTTTAAATTGTCCATTCTCCTTTTTTCAATGTTCATCTACTCATTTCTGACATTATAACCCTCCTCCCACTTCTCTGAACTCCCTCTTCGTGATACCTCAGGCTTAGAACTTCTTTTACTTTCTCCATTACCTGTTGATAAAACAGCTATTCTCTTGATCCAAACCCAAATTTATTTTCGCTTCTTCAATCTCAGACAAACCCAGTGCCCTCCTTTCTCTATACCATTCGTTATTTCTCACACTCGGGTCAGTCTCTTGCTTTTGCACCGAGGAACTACCCCTAACATATTCTCAATGTCATCCGCTTTCCATAAACTTCTCAGGAGTTATCCCCCCTCTTCAGTGCCATCAACTAACCACATATTTCTTAATCAATGTATGAATAATAGCCTCCATGTACTTAAAAACATGTCTGAAAGGCTAAATCACCCTCTTCCCAGTACACCCACTTTTAGTCCCTATACTCATTTCCCCATAACATTTGGGAGATGTCATTTGCTGTCACTTTTTTATAGCCAGCTACTCCACCTGACACTTTTTATCCATTTTCATCCTTTTCCTTTCCTTTCCAGTCCTACTCGTACATTCTCCTATCCTATGAACCTATCATATATCTTTTGAAGTTCCCCACCTGCCTGCCTTGAGCTTACTTCATCATGTCTAGGAAAGTACAACACATGTGAGAGGATCATGCAGCTTAAAACCTCTACCCTATCTCTAAGCGAATTTGACCAGCTATCCTTCAGCTGCCCCACTCTTTGTCTCAATCCCCCTCAATTATTTTCTCTAATCTAACATACTGACTGAAACTAATTTATCCCTAATGTTGTCCCCTCTTTACTCAAAGCAAACATATCTCATGACTTCTCTTCTCCCCACATTTACTGCTACTATTTTTGTAGATGAAAGCATAATCCAGTTTGCTCTCCAAATATCTCAAGCCTGTGTAATCTGCAAAAAGAACTTTATACTTCTTTATACCCTCTATGTTGCTCCTTTAACTTTATTCTTACTCTGTGCATTAAGCATTCAGCCTCGACTGAGAGCAGCCCAGGTGAAAGCAGGCACCTCTGCCATGTACTTGACATCTTAAACTCCCTCAGTTTTCAATCATTAACCAGCACTTTCATGCAAGGGTTCTTGCAGAATGTCAACATTATATTCAGCCATCTACCCTCCCTTCTAGATAGCACTATATTCCAAAACAATCACACAACTCACCATAGAAAGCCTTTAGGATATCCATTAAAACCCTTCCATCTCTTCCCCTCCTTTCCTTTCCACCCACTCAACAAAATGTGATATTATCCTCTGGTGATCCACCAGAGATAGACCCTTATGGCAACCGCCTCTTCTTTTACTCTTATTTTATCATTTAACATTTGCTTTCTTTAACTTGTAACACCTCACTCAGCCAGTCTTTAAGTCCACTTATTTTGTTCTCTTCATGTGCGTTCAAATTTTAATATAAATTTTGAAGCACTCAGTCTTTAAGATTCCAAGTAAGAAATTTTAATCTCCACCATCTTTCCCCTGTTGTAGCCAGTTTTATTTTGGTCCTAGTTTCCTCTAACTCTTTTGTGTTCTATTCCAAAATATCCCAAACCTTCCTTATATACATCTAGTAGTCCTTCATCCTACTTTCCATTTCTCTTACAGTGCTATCTATCCCTTTCCTTTCATAGGATCCTTATTCGTTCCCTTAGCCTCTCCTCTATGCTGCCTTAATCTTATCTCATTCCTTCCACCCTAGCTTCACCTCTAAATTCGCATTTCTCCTTGCTGCTTGTCTACCATTAATTGTAACCATCTTATCTGCTCTCCCTTGCACCAGTGTCCCAATTTTATCTTCATGCCTTCTCCTCTGTACTTCTCCACCATGCAGTTACCACAGCATGATCAGGCAAATTTCTGCAGACCATATGTTCTCTACCACCTTTTCCTCTCTACTAGTATTTCACCTCATCTAATCTACTGGCCTATATAGCCCTATACCTCCTGTCTCTTCACTGTCAATAAATCATCAAATCTTAACTAGTTCATTTTCCTCTTGATCACCCATCCTCCTAAGAAATTCATTAGTTCCAAACAATCAGTTCCTCAAGAACCATATTGAAAGCCCTCTCAATTGCTATCACATCTGTCTATTTCCTGATCTCCTCTGCCCCTTCCATATTCACTTTTATCATGTCTTTTTTATATCCATTTAGACAATAATACGTCACGGATGCCCCTCTTTTATATTTCCTCTCCTATCTGCCTAAACTGGACATTTGCCTAAAACCCATCTCCTGTCCTCTTCCTCCTTTTATTTTGCTTCACCCATCTTTCTGCCTCCTTTACTAGTATCTTGGTGTTCCCCTACTCCCCCTGCCTTGTCAGAGCTTACTCCAAACTAGTGGAAACCCTCCTTTTCAAATGTATCAATTTCCCTTCTTTCCAACTTCACCTCTTGCATCATTACCACATCTGAACCTTCCTTTCCAATTCTTACTACTACCCTCTCCATCTTTACTGCATTTTCCATATATTTTACATTCTATGTACCTACCTTTAACCCCGCCTCCACCTATGCACTTCCCTCTCAGTTCTCCCTGCCACGGCCTTGGGTAGAAATAATTCTTCTACCTGTACACTCCCTTGACAGAGACAATTATTGGCCACCATCACATCTAGCTGCTGTAATGGCCACACCATATCAGTCTCCTGCTGTTCACTTTTCCTATCCTCACTCCCTCCTCTTGCAACCAAGCCAGTAATAATATGTTTGTCATGTCACACCCAAAATGTGAGCCACCTTAAGTGTTTATTGAACTGTACTCCCTGGCATTTTCATGCCTCTTCTGCATTGCTCCATTTGACATTCATCCCAGCTTTATATAAAAAACATCAGTATGTAATAATATTGGTCATAGTTATAACACCTTTGCTCCTAAAGTCACAAAGTAATTGCATCAAGTTCCAATATCTATTAATCTTAAATTTTCATGTGTTTTCTTTTTTCTTATATTTTATCACGAAGTAACAATAACTTCAAATATCCTGACTTACTAAAATAAATAAATGAATAAATAAATAAATAAATAAATAAATAAAAATAAATAGAAACTTCAGACTACATGTAGCCTCTCTCCATCCCTACCCTTATGAATGCAGTTTGTGACTCTTGTTGTTATCCTCCTCCCCATACATTAGCCTTTACCATATTTCAGAAACAGCAAAAACTACAAAAAAAATCTAGCCAAGCTAGAGTTTCCACTGTGTGATTCCTTAAACCTCTTGTATTAGAGGCACACAGGATATATGCAAATGACGTCTTACAGACATCAAGTGTTTCAGCTATATGGCAGTTCTGAATGCCCATGACTTTTTTCTGTTTATGTCTGTTATAGACAAATTCAGGCCAATAAAGCCATGCTCCATGGTACATGTACAATTTTACAAATATTTAAAAAAAAATAAATGTAAAATCCAAAATAAAATAATAAATACCTGACCCTTGCAAGAATCATTTGCAAAGATTGCTTACAAATGTAATATATATGTTAAAATCTCTTAAGCATGTACAACTTTCATGCTCTAATTTAACTGCTTTACTTTCCGATAGCTAAGACAGATTATGTTCATATAAAATATAAATGTCAAAAACTGCATATAGGTTCATAGATAAGTACTAGGCTAGCTGCCCTGGAAGACCATTTTCCATTTTTGTGCACAAATGAATCTATCCAATTTAGTTATAAATTGGTCTTATCCATCCTATGGTTGATAATTATATATTTCCCCAATGAGAATAACTTATTTCACAAGGTAAAACTTATTTCTCTATGGTTTGTATGTGCGTACTCTTTTTTTTTTAATCAATACACCAATAAAGCTATGCACCAAAAAGTTAAATAAGTCAGACTTTTAGGTCAGTGGACACACCCCATACACATTGGGTGATATCCATGGTCCTGAGGTTCAAACTTTTGAAGCAGTTATTCACAAAGAGTGCCGCTATGGCTATATGCAAATACATTAATCACAAGTTATTTGTGCTGACTACATCATTTTGAAAGTTTCTGCAAAGAAACACGCAGCTTTGTGAAATGAGTAAAGTTGGTGAAGTTAATCTTTAACTATGTGTAAAATATTAAGTTGAAACATAAATGTTCGTATAATTTCAGAAGCATTCGGGTGTTATAGATTCACACGTCTATGTGAAAGATGTTAGAAATATTGACACATATTAACAGCAAGCAGCATGCAGAGCAGTTATTCATATTTGCTTTTAAAAAATATAAATGGGTTTTATATGTCTTTTATGGGTGCCCATATGTTGACACCCTGTCAGGTTCTTTATAAAAGAGTGGAAAGAGGAAGACAGGAAAGATGGAAAAAGGAGAGACACGACAAAGGGCACACAGAAGGAATGCATCAAGAGGGTTGTACTTGAGGTGGGAGAGGAAGGGTTTTATATATGTGGTGAGGGACAGATCCCCCTATTTTTCACATTTTTTGGGATAAGAAGGTGGTTTAGGTAAGAAGTGGGTTAGAGGGTGTAAGAAAGGGGATTAGGAAAGGAAAGAGCTGAAGAGGAATTCCTCCTGTGAACACCTTGGTCCACAGGATCTCAACCTTTCCACTGCCTGAAGGTGGTGCAGGGGAGGACCCTGATGTTGAGGTGGTGGAGGACTGTGGTGGCAAGGTGATCAGAGCCAACTGGGACAGTGAGTTTTGCACCCACTGAAAAACATCCTGGATTGTCCAGGGCTGTCTCTCCACCACCTCCTCCACACCATCTTCAACCATGTCCCAAAGCTCAGAGTCTACATGGCTTGCCACATTGTGCTGTGCTATGCCAAGGTGACTACAAGACTAGTGTCACCACCCCCAACTCTGTGAGAGAGGACATCCCTGGATGGGCAGTGGTGGAACACTCCTTGACCTGGGACGAATGTGGTTGGGCTGCTCCTAGGACTTTTGGACCTGTGGAAAAATGAATATACAGTAAATGGGAAAGAAAGGAAAAAAGGTAAGACACATTAATGCATAATTAAAATTAGAAAAATAGAGAGGGGGAGTAGAGAGACAAACAAGAAATGGAGGCAGTAAATAGACATAATTTAATGCACTGGTACAAACTTTATTAATAATTATTTCTTATTTTTATTAAATGTTTATTCAGAAAAAAAATAAATATTCCGGGAAATGGTACTAGAAACTTGTAAGCAATCAGCACCAAGCAATGAAAGAGTAATGATTTTTAAATTTGAAGTCTACTGATAATAAGGAGATAAGCTGGTGCAACATAAAACATGGTAACACATTCGATATATTTTGCTGATTGTGATGCAGTTGTGTACTGAAAGCACGTTATATCTTCTACTATATTTGTGTATGAATTACTTCTTGATTTGTACTTACAAAATGAACAGAAAAATAATTTCTTATTCAACACATATCTTTGAGGAATTATATTTTTTTTTACTTCAGAATCATGTTTACATATTCGTGGGTAGCTTTAGTAAGTTATTTTAGGCATCTTTGATCTTGGAAGAAATTGTAGACAATTGCCTGTATAGCTGCATAAAGACATAGGGCATGTTTGCTTACTTATTGTAGAGTTGATTTCAAATCTCTCTTACATACTTATATTTATTAATCAGCAAAACACAGAACTTATTATTGAACTTGTACTGAATCTGCGTACTTGTATGCTTACATGTTTTAATCAGCAAAACACGGAATTTCTGTATGCATTTGTTCTGTAGCTAATCCAATGTATGCTTACATTTACATTTATTAAGCAGTAAAGCACAGAATTCTATAATGTATTTATAATTAATCCATCTGTATTAGTAAATATTTCTTGTTCACTGCTAGTTGAAGTAAATGACTATCATGACTTCCTTCAAGCTGCTACATTTTTTGTCTGTGTACAGCTTGTCTCTTTAGGTGATGGGTACTTTCTTCAACCTTTGCTTATATTTCCATTTGAAGTTATTACTTTGCACTAAGCCTTGCATACCTTGCTTGCATTTTTAAAGTACTAGCATGTAAAGTTGCTATAGTCAACGAACTTTTAAATTCTGAAAGTAAGAAACTGAACAGTGCATTTTTCATTAAACTCTAGTCTGATCATTCGTTGCTACTTTAACCACCACCTCCTCTCTGCCTCGGGTGTAGAGGCTAAATGAAGATAGCCATCTTGTACATGCAGTTAATATTCTGGAAGAAATAACTGTCTGACAAAATTATCATATTGCTAAGCATTTTGTGTCCTACAAAAAAGCAAAGCTTAGCATTTTAAAAGCAGGCTGCCTGTTCATAGGTTCATAGGTTTTGTACTAGGCTATCGGTCCTAGGGCCTATACAAGCCTAGCCATAACAATTCCCTGGTTATTTCTTCCCACTCTATTTACTTCCCTGTAATATAAATAATAAGCTATTACATACTGTATATGAAATTATGTGGCAATGCAAATATGTTCATATTTGTGTATGTATGTATATATATATATATATATATATATATATATATATATATATAGTGTGTGTGTGTGTTTATATGTATGCCTCTGTCCATTTACACTTTTATATATGTATGCTAGTTTTTATATTTACATAGTTTTATATTTTTTACTCATACATATATTTATACAAATATTCATACACACAGCCATGTCTGCACATAAACATGCCATACCTGTATATGGATAAATTTCTGTTTACATATATGTTTAGGCATGCTTATAACTTTTTGATTACATATAGATACATATTTGCACTTATATATACATTTCTTCTTGCATTTAGCTGTATTTATGCAATATTTATCTAGCATTGTTAATACCTATTTTAGTTAAGATTTAAAAATAACATGTTAGAATACTTACTTAGAATACCTACTGTAGAACTCTGCCCTTCTTGCCTTAGCTTGATCTACCATGTTGGTCAGCCGGACAGGCCTGCACCTCTGCAAGTCATCATACCTTTGCCAGCATATAGGGGTAAAGTGTACAATCTCTGTCAGGGATAACAGGTGCTCACACAGCTCTTGTCCGATGTCAACCATTTTCCCTTCAGTGCTGGGTACTGATCTTTTGAGTTGTCCAGGTATGACTCCTGCAAGAAGAAGACCATGTTTTTGTATACTTATCCAACTAGATTGGAGCTTAACCTTGTGCCTTCACAGGTGCTGCCATATAATTTGAAGTATCAGTACCAAAGTGAGGAATGTAACTAAGGTGCTTTGGTTCAGATGGTGGGAGACGCACTCTCTGGGGTGTGATAGTATAACCATGTTGTGCCAGCATGCATGTTTTTGTACTCAGATCTTTGATTTATTTGTGAGGAAAGCAGGCATTATTTCATTGATGTGTTGCTTGGCTGATGACTGGATTTAACTTCAGTAAATTACTTTTGCATGTTGTCACAGAAAGTGACACTGGATCACAAAATCAAGTATGTGATGACATTACACTACAGGTGTACAGGAAGAGAAACCATGTACCTCACTACTAGTGTCAACAGACCCACAGGAACACCTTCTGTATGACAGCAGAAATTTAGCGCTAACAGTGTCTACTGTGACATCTTAACAGGCACATTTTTTTCCAATTTCACTTTCACTCTGATCTCTGTAAACTCCAGTCTCCCCTATTGTTCTATCTTGGGAGTGTGCACACTAAATAATTCTGCTACCCCAGCTCTAAACTACAAGGCACCCCCCCCCCCGGATGATTCTAAATACTCAGGGATTAAAGAAAAAACTGAAAACTCACTGCAAACCTGCCAAAATGCTTTATAAATAAGAAATTCTGCTACTCCCCCTCCTCTAAACTATAAGGCACCCCATGGATGATTTTAAACACTCAGGGATTCAACAAAAATCATCTGCAAACTCACTGCTAACCTGCCAAAACACTTTGTAAATAAGAAATTCTGCTACCCCCTCAGCTGTAAACTACAAGGCTCCCTCCTGGATGATTTTAAACACTCGGGGAATTAAAAAAATCATCTGAAAGCTCATTGCAAACCTGCCAAAATGCTTTATAAATAAGAAAGTGTATATAAACATTTTTTTCCTATTAATCGGCTATTCAATATGCAATGATTTTTTACTTGAATAGGTGTTTTTAATATTAACTGATTTTTTTACAATTGTAATCTATATAGTGTACACACACGTGCGCACACACACACACACACACACACACACACACACACACACACACACACACACACACACACACACACACACACACACACACACACACACACACCACACACACACACACAAAACCAAGTGGGGCTTTCCCCCTCCCAGCTTAATTTAATTAAGAATTGTACTTGCAGCAGTTTATGATTCTACTGTGCTTAGTTATGGAGGAGTACCGAAAGACCTTAAGCTTATATTCTTTAATGCTCTGTATGTAACCTTACATACCCTACTACTGTGCTTCCAATACACAAATGGCCCTACAATAAGTGTTATAAATAGATTTGCTGCTGCCTCACTGATAGTTTTTTTTTCTGAGTAGTTACCTGAAGATTCTCAGTATCTGCGGTGTCATCTCGCTCCCCTACCCTGCCTCCAAATCCCACCCTCCCCCACTTCCTCTAAATTTAAGCCTATCCAAACCACATCCCTTTCTCTGTTAGCTCCACCCTCCTCATCCATACACTCCATCGTTTCTATTAATATCACACTAACATCCTATCTACATACTGCTCCCTTCCATCATTTCTACAAACTTTACTTCTCTCCGCCAAATATCAATGTAGGTAGGTTTTCTGATTACCTCTCTAATAATCCTTAATCTAAAATAATTCTCCTTACTCTCCTATCACTAATGTTGTTCTCCCTCTCTTCACTTTCATCATATCTAGTCCCTATTCAACCTATGCTAAGCTCTCCTACAGACACTACCTCTTACCCCAATAACACAAATCACTACTCTCTACCCATCACTGCTCATCTCTTTCACACAGACAATGCAATGTTCTTTAAACCTAAACTGTTTCAGGCACAGCTATACCTATTTAACATTAAAATTACTGACAATTTAATGTTATCTTTACTATACAATCTTGAAACTCCTCCAGTTCTGTGGTGACATCCACCCTAACCCTGGTCCCAACATCACTCAATTCCCATCATCAACCCATATTACAGGTTCATGAAATTTGCTTAAATGTATCTCATTAAATACACATAGCATGTGCAATAAAATCTCAGAGATGCATGCTTGGATAACTGCACAATCTCCTGACATACTAGTAATCACTGAAACCTGGCTTAAACAGCACATAAAAGATACCAAAGTACTTTCTCCTGGTTTTAATATGTTCAGAGCTGATTGACTTAAAAATAAAGGAGGCAGTGTTGCAATAATATATCCTGATTCTATCTCCTTAACCCCTCAAAACCAATGAATACCATCCTTTGTCAAAGCTGAACTGTTGATCACCTACCTTAAATTAAACAATAATAAAAGTCTATGCATTAAAGCTTTATACATACCCCCTGGCAATAACCTGTCAACAATGGAAAGTATCCTTTCTTGGGTGTCAAAAAATATCTCTTTGGAAACAGTAATATTAGGTGATGCCAGCACTGACTGGCAGAAACTTAACTTACAATTCCCCACAGACAGCATAAACCTATTTGGATTTTCTTAACTAATTACTCACCTAGGCTTTATCAGTTCTGCAAACCAAAATGGTTCAGTTATTGATCAGATTTTGGTCTCTCATCCTAGCAATTTCTCTATATCCAAAACACTTCCAGCCTCTATCAGTGATCACCACCCCTTCTGCACAACTAGACTTATCTCTCATTCATGCAGACAGCATACTTACAAGGCAGTACGAAACCAGTCCAACTTTGACCAGCAGGCCTTTACAAATATATTAAACTCCATTAATTGGTCCTTCCTTAAATGCTTACTGCTAGATGATGCAGATGAACAAATTAATTCTGCATTCCTAAACACCTTAGACAGGTTAGATCCCACCAGAAGGAAAAGAGTCAAAACCAACTGCACTCCTTGGCTTTCTGTCTATACCAGAGCATTCATGCAAAAAAGAGACAAGGCTTGGACAACTTACCTAAAACATAAGATTTATAATAATTTACAGCATTTCAAAGGACTGCATAACTTTGAAAAGAAACAGGTTATTTTAGATAAAAAGTATTCTATGCAAAGCCACAAGATCAGCACACATCCAGTCCACAAACCTATTGGCACACTATCAAAAAAAATCCTACACCCAGAAGGTCAGTCCTCCCCCCAACTCTCTGTAATAGTACCTTCCCAATGACTTAGCATCTCAATTTAACTCTTATTTCATCAACATCATAGCTAGCATCACTAATAATTTCCCTCAATCAACCTGTACTTTCCCTCAGCCTACTATTACCTGTCACTCCAGATTTTCTCTTCAACCAGTTCCCTCTTCCATCATCAAATTCCTTTTGTGCAAGCTCAAGCTATGTTGCCCCTCTGCAGACAACCTTCCTAATGAATTCCTAAAAATAGCTGCTGACTCGATTGCCTACCCAGTCTCCATACCCAGTCTCCATAATCATTAATAGATCTATCAGGGAAGCCTATGCCCTTTTCCTGTGGAAAAAATCCTTCTTCCTTCCCCTCCACCAAGGTGGCACCTCCACAGAAATGTCTAACTTTGGGTCAATTGCTATTCTTTCACCACTATCAAAACGTCTAGAAAAATGTACCCATAAACAACTTCTTCAATACCTACTTGACAATAATCTCTTTCTCACCCAACATGGATTCAGACCAGCACACAGCACTATCACTGCTCTACTATTCTTTACTGACACTGTCAACAAAGCTCTTGACTCAGAAAACTTTGTTTTTCTCTGTTCAGTCTATTCAAAGGCTTTGATACTGTCTTCCACCACAAGTTCTGATCCCAGCTATCTCTTGTGGGTTTAACTGAAACATCCTTACAATGGTTCACTAGCTATCTTTCTAACAGATATCAGTCTGTCAAATGGAACTCTAACTTCTCTCCTTACTTACCAGTCAGCACTGTGGTACACCAAGGCTCAATACTAGGTCTACTCCTCTTCAACATTTTTATTAACCATTTTAATACTGCCACCAAACAAGCCACCCTAATTCAATATGCCAACTACTCTACATTAATCTACTCCACCAGGAATCTTTCTCATCTTCAAAGCTTAACTCAAGAAGCATTCAGTTCCACAGAGTCTTGGCTCACCAACAACCATCTACTACTTAAAACCCCTACCCAAAAAACTAAACTTCTATCATTTTTACCAAAACAACTTTCTCCAGATACTTTTAACTTTGCTATTGCTTCTCTGAATAATACTTCATTTGATGTGGTTTCACACAGAAAACTGTCAGGTGTAACTATCGACAACAATCTTAAGTTTGGCCTTCATAAAATCAACAACATAAAAAAATAATCAAAAATTGGGCATGATTTATAGGGCTAAGAAATTAATTTCCAACTCCACAAGACTAACCTTTGCCACCACCTATCTCTTACCCTCCCTTCTGTATGCTTGACCTATTCTAACCAATCCCCATTCTTCCCTCAAAGTAAAACTTAGCCAATATTATAATATTATAATAAAATAGCTAAATTTGCCACAGGCCAAGCCAACTACTTTCATGATTGCTCTTCTCTCAAGTCCCTAAAATGGTTTGAACTACCCCATCTTCTCACCTTTAATCAACTAATACTAAGACACAAAATACTGTACAATTCCTCATTTTCACAAACTAAATCATCACTGCTTCAACACTAAATTCCATCTCGTGACCTACACTCTTCTTGCAAGTATCTACTATCTATATACCAACCTTAAAGATCTAACAGTGTTAGGCTGTCCTCTCACTATGTTGCCAAATCATGGAATAGCATTCCAGAATCAATCAGACCTATACCCCACTACTATTCCTTCATGTCTAGGCTGAAATAACATCTAACCAATAATTGGATCGGCCCATGCTCCACGCCATCTTAGTACTCTTTCTCATTCCCTTCTCCCCAGTTTTAATAGATTTTTCTTGATCTATCCTACTTCCCTATCCTAATTCCCTTCCTGCATTACCTACTTTCTAGCCTAATCTTTTTATAATTCCTTAACCTTCTAATGTTCCTTCTCTCTATCCTTACACTAACCTTTATCTATCACAGAAATTATGACTGAAATATACTACCTAAGTCTCTTGCCAGAAAGTGTATATAGTTTTTACAAATTATTACTTATTCTGTAATATATTTTTCATGCATTAGTATGTAACATACATATTAGGAACTCTCTTCTAATTTCTATATACTGTATGTTCAACTTTATTGCTTGCTTTATATTTGCTTATTTTCTTTTTTTATTGTATCCACAAATGTTATTGTATCCACAAATTGTACTCCTGTGTGATTGATTGTCTTAATCTTTGTAACCAAGGTTGATTTGTGATTCTGTTTAAATTGCAGTGTAGAGATTTTCTCCCTGGGCCTCTACTGAAAATGGGCTCATAACCAGTTGGACTTTCCCGGTAAACAAATGTCAAGTGTCACAGCTACCTCAGGAGACATCTGAAGTACTGGCTACCCAGCAGCAAATGTGCTGTGACATTGTTAAGATTCAGTGCACTGCCACAGTAAGTCAATGTCAGAGAATTTCACAATACACAGAGTGTACATGAGGATTTTCCAACACTGCATGGAAAAGGTAGAGTCTAGGGATAATGCCATGATCACATTGATTAGCAGTATGGCAGCACATCCATGTCTGCCTCCATTTGTACTAGTCAAGACTTATCAGATTCAAATAGGAGTCAGCACTACACAGGAAAATATGGGGAACTGTCCAGACATGGTAGCCATTTAAAATGACAGGATTCACTAGACCAAGTCACAAAACACAGAGACTGAATAACCAAAAAAAAGGCTTACATATATTAAAGATGGCCATTTTTTGGAATTTTCTGTTTTCTCTGAGGTATGGTAATCTTGGAGTTGGTATATATAAGCTGAGAGAGTGTGGGGAGCAGGGGTGCAGGGGGTTTTCCCCTTTGAAAAAAGAAGTTTAAAGCTTAGGTTATGTCATGTATAGCAATATATGTGAAATCTGGTTGCTATGTTAACTATAGTTTGATTACTTTTATATGAATATAAATTTGGCTATGTCACAAGCATTAATTCAATAAAGGTGCTTGAAAAAAGAGCAATGTTTTAGATCCACTCTTCTCCAAGATTTTCCGTCTTTTTTTTTTTTTTTTTGGCTTGATAGCAATTGGGACTTTGAGTGTCAAAATTTCAATAGGGAGCCTCCAGACACATGGAGGTACATTAAATTGTACTACAAGTACTTCTCAAGAAGATAGTGGAAATAGAAAGTTGAGACAAACACAATAGAATTCATGCAGGCCATGTTAGCATTCACCTGCATATAACAGAACCTCTCATTTGTGGTATTGGTCCCATAACACTGTGAGATCAGTGTCTGTAGGATCATCTGAGTCCAGTAGGTCACATCATTACAGCAAGTCACCATCTAACTCACATAACAGGCCCTCATTGAGCTCACATGCACTTTCACCTACACTATATTTAGGAGACATTGTGTATGGCACATTTAACCTTGACCTACTGTGATTTATGCTAGACATTTCAGGTACTTAAAATATGAAAAGTTGCATTTCACTACCATGCTTTTCACTACAATGTTGTCAATATTTAAATTCAAGGTCTGTTAAAAATGTAACCGTAAAATGCATCTTTGCATAATGTAACCTAATAAGTGGCTTTTTATGTACATCTATTTCATTTAATTGATGGTAATGCTAACAATAAAAGAAAACATGGAAATAAAGGTGGAGGGCATAACATATAAATTGCAATATCCAGAGTTTCAAATGAGTAGTGATAACACTGACAGTCATATGGAGTATAAAACAAATACTACAGACTATTAAAAGGATAGCACATATCTAAAAAAAAAGATTACATGAGTATTCTGCTACAACACTAGCACTGTTACTACTTTACCCTCAATACAGTGATGACTGCTATTTATAAGAACACAACTTAGTTTGCAAGACAAAATTAATTAATCAGATGTGAGTGCCTTATTAGAGAATAGTAAATCATTCCTAATATGTCACAGGTAAAACTGGAGAAGCATTGCATAATAAAAAGAAAGTTACACATTTTCCATTCCAGTGCAAGGTACAAACTCATAGAAAATCCAAGTTTAGAAATTCTAAAACATGCAATTTTGTGAAATCCAATCAGTCAGCTACTGAAATAACATTTTTAGTAAATTATCACTTCAGCAGATTCAGTCTGTGCATACTTAACCAGTCTGTAAGCAAAGTATATTCTGCAAAACAGTAAAAAATGTAAATATTCCTTACATGTTGCCATTTGAAATCACTGAGAGGGTCTCAGTAAACAATCAGGCATAACCTTTATAAACAATAATATGATTAGAGCAGAGAGCTAAATTGAACCTTACTACTGCTTGCAAAGCATCTGTTCGGTTTGTTCTGTTTGTCCACCAATCAGTGTTTTAAATAACTGATTTGTTTGCTGTTTAAAACATTCTTTAGAGCCTTCTGCACCATTGTGAGAGAAGTGTGCTGATTGGAACCTGTCTAGAGAAGGGTGATTGGTCTAGGACTTGGAGTAATCACCCTCATTGGGTCTTAAGTATTTAGCTTCTGGTATTTAAGCCCTGCATTTGAGATGATTTCTGATGTTTGAACTGAGTTGAATGGAGGTGCCACAACTCTGAGCTGGGATACCAGATGACTAGAGGCTTCTGATCTTCCCAAAAACCATAGGCTGCCTATTTTCTTTGTTTTTTTTTTTTGCTTGATTATGCTATTTACTGCACTTTTTATTGTGTTCTGCTTATTTAATACTATTTTTTAATACTGTAAACTAAACCATACTGTTTGTACTGCATTTGTCTGCCTTACTGTGTCTGTTAAATCATATTTTGTTGCTGCTTTCGTGGTTTGTAAATATTTTTTGCTATTTTCATTGTTTGCAAAGTAATTGTTGCTACTTTTCAATGTTTGCAAAGCATCTCTTCTGTTTGTTCTGGTTTCCTGCCAAGCAGTGTTTTAAATAACTGAATTGTTTGCTATTTAAAACAATCTTTAGTGTCTCCTTGCTGTTTTCTGCTGTTTAAAATTTTTTTAGTGTTTCCTACCTAAATTAGTGCAGTTAGTAGTTGTAGCATAGTCCAGATACAGGTTTACTGCATCTGGATCTGTCTGTATGGCTGTTGTGTTTTGAGGACATTTTATTTTTATTTTATTTATTTAACATTTGTTAGCTGGGAAAGTCCGACTTGGAATGGTGCCTATTTTCAGTGTAGGCCTGGGGAGAAATGCTCCAGATGTATGTCTTTGTAACATGGGAGGAAACTGGACTACCCAGAGGAAACCCACACGAATGCAGGGAGGACATGCTGACTCCACACAGAAGGCACCTCAGTCGAGAATCGAACCAGAGAACCTCTTGCTGTGAGGTGACAACTCTACCACTGCACCACTGCTCTGTCCATCCATAGTCTCCAAGCCATCTTTGATTGGAAGGGGCTCTTCTGTACCCTTGTAAGAGAAGTGTGCTGATTGGAACTTGTCTGGTGAAGGGTGATTGGTCTAGGGATTGGAGTAAGCACCCTCATTGGTTCTTTTGAGTTTTTTATTTTTTTAAGTTTTTAGCTTCTGGTATTTAAGCCCTGTGTTTGAGCAGGTTTCTGCTTGTTTGCACTTTGTGTAGCACATTGTCTCTCAACTGTGCTCCATAGCTGGACAGATAATTTCAACAATTTTTCACTTAGATACAGCTGTAGTACATTAGTGTAATACTTATTTTAGCACATCTCTGGTCTAAAAAGTATTGCTAGTGAGCTGTAACCAATCATCAGTAATTAATCACCAGTCAAAAACCCCATCAGAAATACGCAGCTACAAAGAACCTCCTAGATCAGTCCTGAACGCACCCCATTTGTGATAACATTTCTTCAAACCTAGCATTATGAACTGTTGGACTACCCTTGTTTCTCCTGCCATCATTGTTGACTTGGGTCTCCTGAGGCAGTGTAGCAACTGCTTCATATACTCTGCCAACCCTCTACTAATAACTCACTCTATTACAGAGTACAAGTGATGTATCTACACCAAGAATCTTGAATCCCTGCTCTCGCACTCAAAAGGTAACACTGAAGGGGTTGTCACCACTACTCGTGCACATACTACGCATCCAACACTGAAATCAGCATACTTGGAGGTTCTCTCAAAAAACTTACTGAAATACCAGAGACCTCCAAAACAAAACACCGCTACACCTAACACAGTTTCCACAGCACCCAAGGTACATAGCAACACCAGTGTCTCATCTACCAAGCTCTTAAAGCGTAACACTCAAAAATCAAATTTTCTTGTCATTGGAGACTCCATTGTGAGACATACAGATGTCCCACTCACCAGGTTAAATAAGGAGAAAGTCACGATCAGCTTCCTGTCCAGTACCAGGATTCATCAGATCATGCATACACTTAGGTCTCTTGGCAATAAGTACTATTATGACTCTGTCATAGCTCATGTTGTAGTGAAAGACCTGAGATGTACCTCACTGGACTATATGAAGAGACATGATTGAGCACTCACAAGTATGTGTCCCAAGCAGGTATGTCCCTAGCCTTGAGCAGTATATTAGCCTCACCTAGAATGATGCCACATTATAAACAAAAAATGATTGATTTCAATAATTGGCTTAGTTTTTGGTGTCATTCAAAGGAGATCCAGTTTTTTCAGCCTGGGATGACATGGTTGACAAACCTCACTGGATTGCCCGTGACGGTTTTCACCTGGCACCACTAGGCTTTTGGCTGCTGGCAAAGGCTCTTGTCTCCCCATATTGTCTTTTTTAAGCAAGGTCTCAAAAACAAAATTGTTGACATGAAAATTGCCAACCATAACAAAATAAGGGTTATGCTGCTAAACACTAGGAGCTTAAACCAAAAACTGCACACCCTAGAAGCACTTCTATCACTGGAGGATGTAGATGTCTGTGCAGTCACAGAAACCTGGTTCAAGGCCTCAGAGAGTACTCCAGCCTTGCAAGGCTACAATGTCTTCCACACTTTTAGACTGCAATATGAGTGTGTGAGAACCAAAAGAGATAAATTCACCTCACAACTAGTTTGACTTGACAACTCTATGGGGTACTCCAAGTTCAGATTACTATAGGTAAGATCCACATTTAAGTCATAGCTCGTTATTGATCCCCCTCCATGGATCATGATGTGCATGAGGCCTACTTGACCAAATCAGAGTCAATCCAAATACTGCCAAACACTCTGGTCTTGGGGGATCTCAATTATCCCACCATCAACTGAGAAACTTAATCTAGCCCTAACTCACTAGAGGAAAAGTTCCTTGACTTTGTTAACTCAAATGTCCTGGAACAAATTGTTCAAACCCCAACAAGAGGAACAAACATACAAGATCTGGTCCTCACTAACATGACAAAAGATGCACCACTCCAACTGTCGGACCCTCATTAGTTAAATCTGACAACAAATCAGTCGCCTTCGAACTGGCACTAACCCCAGAACTCATAAAGGATGAAGTCAGACTGAAAAACTTCACCAAATGAAAATATACCCTCCTAGGGGAAGATAAATAAATGCATTCCAAGTCCCACCCCAAGCTGGAAGTGCAACTACACCAAAGCTTACAATAAAGCCTTGTGCAATCACTTGTATAAGTGCATAGGCTTGGCTGTTCCAGACAGAATCAAAACCAGAGCCCCAAGTAAAAAGAAGGCTACTCTTGTGAACATCCAGCATTAACAAACTTTACAACAAATGCAAAAAAGTTGCTGTCTAAGAAAATTAAGGCAAGGCCCCAACAATTAAAAAGAACCCTCCTCAGCTTCAACAGGAAAATATGACAACATGTCAAATCCTCTAATGGAAATTTGAGAAAAACTTAGCAATCACAGCCAAGGATAACCATAAGGCCTTTTACAGCTACGTGCATAGCATGAAATGAAGGACCCATGCATGTGCTGAACTAGTGACTAATGGTATCACACACACACACTAATCCCACAGAGATAGCAAACCTGCTAGCAGACAGATTTAGTGACAATTTCACTCCCTTATCCCCTCCAAACTTATCACAAACTTTGCCCCCAACTCTTCCCACCCTTCATGTCCAAAAGGTAGGTCATTAAAGCCTTGTCTAAGCCGCTATGTAGCCAGACAGCATCCCAGGTGTCTTCTAAACAAACTAAAACATGAACTAGCGTCACCATTAAGTACTCTATTCAATTACAGGCTAACCACAGTCTTTGTTCCTGTGGAATGAAGAAGAGCAATAGTTATTCTGCTCCACAAAGGTGGCTTAACAACAGAACCAAGGAATCATAGACCCATAAGTCTGACCAGCCTCATCTGTAAAGCCATGGAATGTATCATCATGGACCTCATAAATAAAGACATAGGCGACCTCCAAACCCTGGATCCAACCCAACTCTGCTTCTTCAAGGGCAGATCCTGTCTGTTAACCTTGTTGATTTCTTCAAAAATGTGACTAGGGCCATTGACGAGGGCAAATCTGTGAACACAGCATACCTCGACTTAGCAAAGGCCTTTGACACAATCCCACACTCAAGCATTACCAATAACCTTAGCAAACTGAATGTGCACCCCTTTGTTATAAGATGGGTTGCCAACTGGCTCACAAACCAGTCACACACTATCAAAGTGCGTGACTCCTCATCAACCAGCAGACCTGTCACCAGAGGGGTGCCACAAGGGTCAGTGCTGGACCCCCTAATGTTTGGTATATACTTCTCAGAAGTTCAGGTGAAAACTAAGGGGCTGTGGCTGAACAAGTCTGAGAGCAACTGCAAAGTGGGTGCAATTACTGAATCCACAAATGATGTCAGTGTACTTCAGGAGGGTCTTACACAGACCAATGACTGATGTCTTACTACTGGTCTTAAATGCAAAGAAATGCATCATCATTCCCTCAATAAAAACAATGTCCCTTCACACTATCAAATTAACAACAATACCCTATGTACCTGCTAAGTGGTAAGAGATCTGAGATCACAAGTAAGGAAGACTTTCTATGTAACACACTTGATTAGCAAAGGCATCATCTCTAGAGCAAAGGAGAATATAACTCCTCTATACTCATCATTAATCAGGCAGGTAATTGAGTATAGCACCCTTTCGGCATGTACTATACAAAGCACCTGCAGCAACTGGAGAGACCTCAGAGGTTTCTAAAAAGATCAAGGGACTCCAACAAATGCCTTACACAGACTGAATAAAGTCCTTGTCACTATACTCAGTATCGTATAGACTTCTTAGCTGAGACTTATGCCTGATTTACAGAGCAATCTCTGACTCAAAAGTAATGAATTTGCTGCACATTTGTAAATCAAACAGGACTAGGGACCTAAATATGACCTACAACTTGAATAGGACATGCTGGAGGGAGAGATTTGTCTCCCAGTGACTGCTGCTTCTTTGTAGTAAGCTATCAATTCATGTGAAGCAGAGCACCTCTATGACACTCTTCAAAGGAACCTGGACGAGTGGATGAGGCATCGTAAATTCTTATCAGGGATAGCACATACAACCTTCCTGGACATGGACAGTCATTACTAAATACAATCCTAGGTATTGACTACACTATCAGTGGTATTACAGTGGAATGAAACAGCTAAGCATGAAATTACCTCCTGGTCAATATCCTAGTAACCTCCTATGATTCTATGATTAATTGTACCATAAAAACATGTAAAGATAAGAGGAAATGTCTGATGAACAGTGACAGTAGACCATATACCACACAGCATAAACCAAAGATATCACTGCATGCATCAATTATACTTATACTGAATGTTTTTTTAATAAAAATGAGGCATTAACCTGAATGTCATAGTCCTTAGCTCTGGATTTGATGTTTACCTCTATATCTGCACAGCTGTATACCTGCACAAGCATGCCACATGGAATCCCTTACTACTGCTGCCAGCTAGCTGTCATTAATGCATGATCTGCACTGGGAACTGCGGAGACATCATGGGGCACTTCCCCATGATCATGTTGTGTGGAATGCAACACATGGTAAGCATCCTGCATTCAGTATCTGGGTCATACTGAAGGGCACAGAGTCATCCAGGCATCTGAAAAAAGCTTTAACATTTCAAAAACTATCTTAATTCAAAACAAGTTTGGGACAAGGGTACATTAAAATTGTCTTCCACAGCACACTCAGATTTCTCATAGGAGTCATAAGCCATGGCTTCAGTGGACATCCTGCATCACATGTAAAACAGAAGAAAAAAAAGAGAAAAGGGAAGGCGAATACAAAACAAAATAAGAATGGTTTAGTAATAAGCAATACATTTTGCTAAGAATAACTAATTAGTGATTAAAATTAAAATTTCCACTAACCAACAAAGTGCCTATGGGGCATCTTACCATGCAGGAAGAGGTGGTACAGTTAGCTAGTGTACTAGATATTGGAACTGAGGGCACTGCGAGGGTGCTGTACAAACATACCCTCATTCATCACACAACACCTGGTAAATAGAATGGTAGCCCTTCCTGTTCTGACACCACTCCCCCATGGACCTGATGGGGCCCTAATGGCAACATGGCTGCAGTCTATCCCACCAAGTGCCTCAGGAAAACATGTCATCACATAAAAGACACACATAGCCTAGGCTCAGTCCTGAGATGACACCAGGAAATAGTTGTGATGATCCACAAGTGCCACAAGTGTCACGAGGAACTGCTAAAGTGTCCTCAAGGCAGAAGCCTAAGAAATACCCAACTTGTCCCCATTTTGTCTCTGGAAAGTTCCTGTGGCAAGTATAGTGACAGCTATGCATACCTTAGTATCCACATGGATAAGGAGGCTGTGCAGCCCTCCAGTTCCATCTGTGGGTCATATATGTTCACAAAAATCCTCTAAAGAACTTCCTGATTATCAAAATTATAATGAGTAATTCTCTATCTTTATCTTCACCTTCTTAGCCATCAAGCACCACTGGGTGCAAATGATTATGGCTCAGTCAAGACAAGCAGATCACACTGAGATATAGCAATGCAAGCAACAAGAGAGAGCATCTTTGCCAAGTAAAAAGAAAAGGTGTGATTCTGCCTTTTATAATGTATCTGCAGAAGATGAGGAAAAGCATCAAAATATGAGTATGAATCACAAACAGACAAGAAGAGGGCCTCTTGGCATTACAAGATTTGTATCATTTCCCATTACTGTCTCATGATATTCAAAGCCATTGTGAGTTAGCATAGGCAGACTCTATAAATCACATCAGATATGCACTTACATGCAAACAGTGCCAACTGCCTTAACACGCTTGCATAATGACTATAAATATGTCCCCTTAAATACACCAACCATTTATATACATCTACATATCCCTTACGTTTTTAATTTTGGTATAGGCCACCAACATTTTCCCCTTACTGTTGCCATTGTGCAGACAGCTTATGAAATACCCCACATAGAATATTCTGCTTGACACATCTACTCCACCAGTTTATATTTGCGTTGTAGATTGGAACAGCAATACACTTCTTTTTTGGAATTTTGAATATAGAAGAGTCCATTAAACTTTGCAGGCTTCTAGATGGGCATATGTTGTTTAGTGAAGCACCCTGGATTTCATTCAAAACTGAGCCATATTACTTTATATTACTAAGTTCAGTGCACTGCCTTGCCATGAGCAGTGTTTTCGAGGTTTGCCCCTTCAGGACAACTACTGCTTATCAAAATGTCAGTGTTACATAGCTAGATAGTGATAGTGTTGTATGCCCAGCAACCTGCAAGTTTCGCCTTGAACTATAATTAACTTGTCAAGCAGATCTATATCTTTACATCATTTGCATCCCAAAAGTATATATATTAATTTCCTCCAGTGGAGTCAGCAAGCAATATGTTGTAGAAGGAACCATTTATGTGGCATGACAGTTTCGTATATCGATGGCCTTTAAAAGCTGTAACACTGCTATATAACTAGCAGGATAACTATATTTACAAATGTTCTTCTCTTTGTTGCAGCTGTGCATCCTAATCTCTGATTGCTGTCTTCTGTGAATAGTATACCTTTTTGTTTGCGCCTGTAATTAATATAGTGATAATAATTTGTGTCACAGAACTTTGAACAAATTAAAAATGTTAACACATCATATCAAATTATCAGTATTACTAGATAGTTTCATTAGTTCTGTTGTCTTTAAATAGTACACCTAGTATGGCCTCTGGACTGCTATTAGCAATGAATGCTTTGTGTTTTTTTTTCTCCCCAGGTCCATTACAAAAATGATTCTGCCACTAGGGCTAACCTGTTTATTGAACTATACAAATATTTGAAAAATATACATAATACTGAAATGCATATACTGCCAATATCTTTATGTTAATATTTCTTCTTCTAAATTGCCTGTTATACTGATAGTCACAATGTCAATGTGATCTTTGAAAAGATAATTTACAAATAACATACCTGATTAGCTGCTACAAGGTTATAAACAATTGCATAAATAGACAAGACGGCATTAAGGCATTATCAAAGGATGAATTAAAGAGATGAAAGATTTTTTTTCTTTGACTGAAGTCTTTACCAAAGTTCCTGTTTCATTGAAGAAATATGTGCAGATACAGATAATAGAACCTTAAGAAGAGAAGTTAGGGCACCTCCTTTACTGGAAAGAATTATAAAGAATTGGAAGATTTTTGTTTTGAAGGTAATGGACAATTGCTACATTCATCAGTGGACAAAATGAAGACTCTGTTCTAAAAAAATAACATATTTGAGCAAGGATCTTATTTTTGGCATTTGCCTCTCTTTTCATTCTTAGAATTATCTCAGAAAAATATTACAAGTTATTTCAAAATCTTAATTAAGATGGCTAATAATGTGAATTTCTGATACGCTATATCTTTGATCTGAAACCATTATATTTAATGGAATTTGGCATAAGACCAGATGAGTATTTTTTGATAAACATTAAGAGAACATTTTTTTTGCAATAACAGAATACTTCTGAGCTATTTAATCCATGTTACTGTCAAAGCTTTCAAACATGGTCTGTAGGTCAAAGGATGTAATCATCTCACAGGTTTATTGCATCCCCTTTCCCTGCATGACTACAAAACCATGAACCATATAATGAATGGATAGAAGTATTTAAAGTTACGTAAATCTCAGGGAGTTTAATTTGTGAATAGCTATGTTACAGTAATTCAGGTCTGATGAACAATGACCTTTTTAAACAGATTTATCATTTAAATACACAATGCAAACTCTGAGATGATGCAATTTGGAATTGGAGAAGGTCCCCCCCCCCCCATTATTTATAACGGAGAAAAATGTCTGAAATGTTCTGGCTTTATATATTCTGGTTGAGATATTTTTGATAGAGAATAATAAAGTGGTAGGCAAGAACAATGTATTTATTTATTTATTTATTCGTGTCATTTTACTTTAATAACAAAGCAGTCTGTATGTGCAGCATGTCTGTAGCACCATGTTGTAAAAAATATCAGCTACTTACTGTTTTCCTGACTATTTTATACACATATTTATATATTTGCAAACTAGTCAGAACAGAAAGTTGCATTAGGATAGGGCTACTTTGCAAATAGAGAAGGATCAGTAAAAACATTGTTTAAAATTACAGAACAGTTAAATATTAAAAATGAAACAGACGCATAAACAAGAAAATAGAGCATAAAAGTAAAGACTGACCAGTGATATGCACAACAGAATAACCCAAGTGAGCACAAAAAAATCAGAGCTTATTAAAAATGTTTATCTGATATATTCCTACCCAAAATTCAGATTTACAACTGTTCAGCAGATGTAAAATCAAACTAGCTACTGGGGACAAGGATTCTGGCACAGTGGTGCTGATTGTTCAAGTTCTAGAACTCTCTTAGAAATGATAAATGAATAAACCTTGTATCAGGAATGCATTTACAGGCATGCTATAAAATTGTAAGACAACAAAAGAGGCAAAAAGCTAAAATGTATTGTTGCAACAGCCAGCACATTTTCTTCTTCTTTCATAAGCCTGACTGACAGATGTTAAGATATCTGGAAGCTGTTAGTGCTGAAATAAAAATACAACTTTTTTTATCAAATTTTTCTCATATGCAAATAGTGTCTCTGTGACAAACAGGCATTAGTTGGGAGATTCAGGGCACACAAAGCTAGCTTATTTTTGAATGATAATGCTGAATGAACATCCAAATTAATGTGCTTGTGTTATCTAAAAACTCTTAAATCCTTATTAACTACAACATGGACATCACAAATTTCTTTTCAAAGGCAGCATCATGTGAAACAAGTCAATTTGCACTTTGTAACATTTCCCAAGCTTATAGACTATATCTATAAAGAACTAATTTGTCCAGTTTTTCCACAGGAAGTAACAATATGTGAATGTGAAATTATATTTTAATAAAGAGATGGTATAGTTCTAAATCTCTGTTATATGAGGAATACATCCTGTCCTTTGCATTTTAAATTAATGTCAAAAAGCTAGTACGAGACCTCACACATCTCTTTAGACACCCAAAAATGCCATGATTTTTTATCTACTCGATCTCCTTGTCCCAGTCTTTACTGTTCCCAGTCCTGAAACCATGTGAGGACCCTTCCTCCTAAAAACTAACTACTGTGACTAACATGGAAGACACAGCTAGACCCTTTGCTTTCAGTATTGTTATCCCAGGATGAGATACATTTTGTTAAGTTCAGATAAACCATACTCACTCCGCAATCTACTTCTGGTAAAGTATCGGCTACAGACTACAAATGCCATGTTTAATGATATGATAGATGGAGGACATGTTTTTAGACTATATGGACAAAATTGTTTCTGTGACTTGTTTAAAGGAAAGTTAAATGTATCATTTCAATATTATAAAATAAAATAATGTAAACACTACAAATAGAGAAAACTGAATCTAGAAGGTTCATAAAATGTCAAAAATGGAAATAGACAAAAATAATTAATTCATCAGTATATTAAGTATTCGACTGTGAATGATGCTCTTCTGCTGACTATAAAGTCTGATACTGTTAGGAGGTCTCAAGTGTTGTAATGCATATACTTTGACTGAAGAATGTTGGGTCCTTAGAAGGCCTTCTGAATCAGTGGTTGGTCAACAAAGGAAATTAGTTATTTGCCTATTGTGATCATTCTGGATAAAACATGGAAAAGTACAGAATGTTATAGAAAAGATGTAAAATAGCAATATCTGCAGACAGTGTATCATATGTATCACCTCTGTGATATGCCATAAATCACCAGAAAGTAATTACATCGACATTACATAATATATCTTTTATTAAGATATAGATAACGTCTAAGACAGCTTCACACTGATCAACAGCTTAACTTCAGCTCTCACAGTGTAAAAAAAGAAACTGAGAGATAAGGGTTAGTAATTCCGCCAGTTTTAGAAAAATTCAGTTAACATCTAGTAAGTACACTGCCTGGATGCCAGCAAAGAAGAAACTTAGAGTCACAGAAAGAAAATCAGCTAGAAATGGTGAAGAGAAAACACTGAATGGGAAGAATCCTGAAGCTGTCCAGCAAATAGGAGCTCAAGCTCCAGTTTTGGTACAAGAGATGGCTTCCAGTAATTTACAGAAAAAAAATAAATCAAATGTGGTCAGAGCTAATTAAAATAAATGAAACACTGAAGGAGTATATCAACTCAGTTAAGAAAAGGTTGGAAAAATGGCAAATTTATACAAACAATCAGATAATGTCAAGATGTAGGAATGAGATTAAAGCTGTTGTGTCCAGCTGTTTTCAGAATACTTTTTACTGGAAGATCAAAGTCATTTTTAAGGCATAACAGGCTAAGGAGGATAAAGCTCATAGAGCAATTTTGCCAGTGAAAAGTTTGTCCAACAAAAAGTGAGCCTTGAAACAGAAAGAGTCTGCATCTCATACTTCTGATAATAAAGCTCATAGAGTGATTTTGCCAGTGAAACCTTTTCCAGTGTTCAAAAGGGAAATGCTTGAGAGACAGAAAAAACACAGGAGTTGACTAGAAAAATCAGGAGTCCCTTGGACTTGAATTGGAGTCTGGGGTTGGGAGATGGAAATGAACAGGAAGAAGACCAGCAACACTGAAATTAGTGAGCACATATGAGACAACCACAAGGCCTTCTATAGTTATGTAAAGAATCTCCACGGCAATACCCAGATTTGCTCTGAGCTACTGCACAATGGTACCCATATACCGAGCCAAATGATATTGCCAATATACTGGCCGACAGATTCAGTGCCAACTTTACCCCTCTCTCCCTCCAAAGGATCACTCACAATGCCAGTAGATTGCCAGGCACCCAGTATTACTGCTGCACAGGTTAAAATAGCACTGTCCAAGGCCAAGAATACAGCTTCTATGGAACATGACAATATCCCAGGCTGTGTTCTACATGAACTACAGAGTGAACTGGCACATCACCTGTGTGTCCTGTTCAATCCCAGCCTCACCTCTGGCTTTGCCCCTACCGAATTGGGCACTGCTACAGTCATCTCTCTCCACAAAAATGGAGCAACTACAGACCCTGGGAACTATCGCCCCATTAGCCTGATGAGTCTGACATGCAAAGCTATGGAACGCATCATCATGGACCTAATAAACAAGGATATAGGGAATCTCCAAACTCTGGATCCCACACAGTTTGGTTTTGTGAAGGGTAGATCATGCCTGCTCAACTTGGTCAACTTCTTTGAGTCAGTTACCAGAGCTGTGGATGAAGGCAAGGTGGTTCATACAGCCTACCTTAATCTGGCAAAGGCCTTTGATACCATTCCCCACTCAGGAATCCTAGAAAAACTCACTAAGCTAGGCATCAACCCCTATATCACTAGGTGGGCTGCAAACTGGCTCACAGATAAAACCCACAGTGTGAAAGTAGTAGTCAGAAATGGAGTTCCACAGGGTTCAGTCCTGAGTCCTCTTCTGTTTGATATCTACTTCTCTGAAGTCCAGGCCAACACGAAGGGACTCTGGCTGACAAAGTTCACAGATGATTGCAAGTTGGAAGCTATTATTAACTCCCCAAGTGATGTTGACACCCTACAGAATGGCCTCACTGAGACCAACGACTGGTGTCAGAACCATGGCATTAAGCTCAATGCCAAAAAATGTGTCGTCATCCCCTTTGGGAAAAACCCAGTTCCCATGAATTACCACATTAATAGTAGTCCACTGAACACAGAAGGCATTATAAGAGATGTGGGAACACAGGTTGACAGCAACCTCTCTTTTGATCACCACATTACCACTGTCCTCAGAAAGTCCTTCTATGTGGCACATCTCATTACTAAGGGTTTTGCATCCAGGAAGAAAGAGGTCATTGTCTCTCTTTACTCTTCCATCATTAGGCCAGTCATTGAGTACAATGCCCCATTTGGCATGTACCTCACTAGACACCTGCAACAATTAGAGAGGCCACAAAAATACCTCACAAAGAGGATCCTAGGCCTTAAACACTTGTCCTATATGGACAGACTCAAAAAACTCCAACTATTCTCTGTCTCATATCGCCTATTTAGAGGCGATCTCTGCTTGACTTACAAAGCCATGTCTGACCCAGCTCTGTTAGAAATGCTACCTCTAAAGAAATCCCAATCCCTCCATATCACATGCTCCAGAGACCTCAACCTCATTACCACAATCAATGGAATGTACTGGATGGACAGGTTCATAACCCAGAGACTGCCCATGCTATGGAATAGACTTCCCATACATGTCAAGCAGAGCATCTGACCCACTTCAAGAGAAATCATGATGAGTGGATGGGAAATAGAAAATTCACCCTGGGGATAACTCCAGTGGCTCTACTTGACAGAGGCACTTGGAACTAAGGTTGGGTGGCATGATGCCAGGGTAATCCTATGGCAAGACTTGTAAAGGCCCCAGGGCCATTAGCCTGCTACACACCTATGAACCTATGAACCTATGACCTATAAAGCATCAATCCCATGCAGGGGCGGCTCGTGGCATCGGAGAGCCGGACTGCAGCCCCCTCAGCTAAAAAGAAGAAGAAAATGTAAAAAAAAAAAAAACCTTTTCTTGTGTGTAGCAGATTTTTTTTTTAACTTTAATACAAAATTCGAGTTCACGACTCGAAAGTACGCGCATGTGCACTTTAACTGCCTCGGGCTGCGGCGGTTTTAAACAGATTTTTTTTTGTTTTGAATGCAGCCCGGTGGAGTAATGAAGGCATCATTGTGATGCCCAGAGGTCTATGCGGTTCCAAACCGCATAGAATTGGTAGGGGCTCGGACTGCGACGTCCGCAGGCACGTCATGACGTGCTTGCTCGGCTAAATGCTGCTGATTGGTTGTCGCTCTCTTCCTGGGCTTTATGTGCTGGGAAAAGAGCGATAATCAATCAGTCAGTTGTGGGCTTGACTTGTGGATTGATTCGTGACCGATTTAATTTATTTGGCATTGGATTTTAATTTTTTTTTATTTGGGTGGATTTTGTCAGCTGTGCAGCCTGTGCTAGCCTGAAGGAAGAACAGAAGAAGAAAGAAGAAGAAAGAAAAGAAGAAGAAGAACAGAGTGAAGGTGCAGAATTAAAGTAAGTATTGTAGCTCATGATTCACTTTTCCAGCTGCAACACAATTGTACATTTTTAATTTTTGATAATATTGGTGGGTAATTATGATTAATATTGTCCCTAATTCGGAATTCCATGCATGGTGAGTGTTTCACGTTATACAGGAAAGACCTCCAGAGGCATAGTGAACTGTGAATCAGCACATAACTCTGGGTTCTAGAGAGATACAGCACCAGTATGAAAGGCAATAAACACATTCTGGAAGACTATGAGTATCAATGAGACCAGGGTGATTGAGGTATTACCTCTTTTCCTGAACCCTGACAGGTGAGAAGATGGCAGACCACTTAGAAAAAGCTTTACTTTTTAAGCAATAATGGTTTGAGATACCACCCATTAGTGCAGAATAATGATACTGAAATATGTGCTAAAGGAGGTAAACTGCCAGGCTAGTACAACTTAACAGTGCTGGGCCACATGTCTGGCTCCCCTTCAACTCACAGCCACATGCTGACATTTCCAGTGCATGTTAATAATTTTGCACAACTAATACAGAACCAGCACAGTGGCAATCACATTTCATCAGTTTACAGTATTATATTTTAATTCATTATTCCTCAACCAGCCATAAATGTCAGTTTACTAAGACTGCTGGCATTCTCAGCACTGAAAGACTGTACAAGTTCAAGTTTATTTATGTGCTTATCTACCAAGCACCATTATAAGCATTACTTAAAAACACTCAGACACGGATCACAGCAAATGATAAAATAAACCATAAAAATAAAAATGTTGAAGTTTACAACAGCATGGCAAACCACCTAATTAATTATTTATGAAGATTTTGTTTGGAGCGCTCTTTCTAAAAGTAGATTAAGGGGAGACACTCATCAAGTGATGAGGAAAAAATCTATTCCTTTTATTTGGAAAGGGTGAAGAGCAGCTTGGTTTTAGCCATTTGTCTTCAATACCTAGCATGGAGTCGCAGCAACACATCAGTTATACAAACCAGTATTACTCAGCAGACATTCACTGTTTAGGAAAGCAATTCTGAGAGTGAAGTGACAGTAATGGTCAACTCAGAAGTTATTGGAGATGTTGTCTCCATGGCAAGGAAGAATAAAAAATTCTGACTATGTTGTAGACTATTTAAGTTCAATTACCAGCTCAGGTATCTGTGGGAGCTGGCTGAGTAAGACTGGCATGACTGTCCACTGCTGGTTTGCCTATCCTGGGGAGTAGGGAGGTAACTCAGGATTGCAACTTTGGTGACACCCAGCAGGAACATGAGGTGCCTCACCCATGGAGTATGAGTCTAAGCAGACTGTGAGGTCATGAGGCACCTGCTAAATCTTCCTTTGGAAAGTCACATTTGTGGAGCTTGGCAAGTCACCAAGGAGGAATGGGGTCCTTTGCATAAGGAGAGGGTAGGTTGTCCTACAGGAACATCAGTGTGGGCCACTCCCTATTACCTGACTCTCAGAATCAGGGGAAAGGATGGCCCAAGCAGAAGGTTGTTGGTTCTACTCCCACAAGGGGTGAATGCTGCCGTACTGAAAAAGTTAAGATACTAAATATGAGCCTGTTATCAGTTTGCCATCCATTTCCTATTGCAATATTACTAGCTTATCATTTTTAATGTAATATAGGCAATTTATTCCTCAGGGGCATCAGACGCTTTATTTTTCGATGAAACCATGAAATATAAAGGTGTTTGCTAGCAGCAACCTCTTCATTAGTTACTGATTTATTTAATGTGTAATTATTTAGATGACTGTTTTACTTCTTCAGAGATTGTGCATATTTACTGATAATGGTGGACTGTAGAATTGTGCATATTTACTGATAATGGTGGACTGTAGAATTGTGCATATTTACTGTTAATGGTGGACTGTAGAATTTTGAGTAGAATTATGATGGAAATGTTCTGAACTGGGCAGTTTTGTCATTATTGGTGCATGCATTTTGTTTCATTGTTTACTGGAAAAATGTTCAAAACAATAGGAAGGTGTATCAAAGAGCACATGTATGTTTCATATGCAAGGGGCCTATGATTTGAAAACAGCCCAGAATTAATCTTTATCTGCCACTGGTAAATGTATTTTCTTTGAATGTGGGTTTCAATGCTGTTTCAATGAATGTGAGTTTCAAGGGCAGAGAAGTTTTAATGCTAAGTTTGTTTAGCAGATGTCTTAGTGTTTGTGCTGTAAAAGCAAAATAAAACTTTCAAACGAAGTCCAAATCCTCATAGAAGTAAATCAGTATGCACATTAGTGTTTATGGTAAATGGAGTGAAATAGCCAAGTAATGGATCATTGGAATGGCTGCAGGGGGAGGCTCCAAGATTTTGTGAGGGGGAAGGGTGGCAAACTTAGACAACCCCAGCTGAACTATACCTCCCAACTGTCCAGATTTTCAAAGAATGAATAGATTTTTGCTTCTTATTTTTGGTTTGTTCCTCATAAAATTTGTGGTTGTCTTTTCTGGCAAAATCATTTAGGAATTAAGTCACTAAATGACACATTGAGTTTCAGACTTCATAACCTTCAGAAAAATGCATGCTAAAGTAAGACCTGTTGTTCTATCAACTGTCTCAGTTTATACAAGAGCAATTTTTAGTACTGTTTATATGTTCCCCCAATATATTTGGCCTTGTCCAGATTTATTGCATTAACAGGTTGAGAGGTACATGCAAATAAATTGCTTTATAGAATTAGGCATAGCCAAACCTCTCAACTGTTCCTGATTTTGGCTCAAAATGTTGCTCTTCCCCTAATAATCCCTCCGCAAAATAGCAATTTTGGAAGAAAACATGGAGGGTTTACAATTAAGAAATAACTGTAATAATCAGAGTTATAGATTACTTTTATTTCAGAAATGCATGTAGATTCTTTTATTTTGTCAGCTACTCAAGTTAACAGTACTAATATAAAAGTGTCCCTTCTTTGACAGGTTCCCAGCTGTATTGTGTGGCTATTTTATATTTTTACATCACATTTTTGGTTCATTTTTTTTTGGCAAATTAGTGACAAATCATTAAAGACTGAAGTTAGAAAATAATGACAGACATTTGAGTTTCAGATTTCATACCCTTCAGAAAATTCATACTAATGCAAGACCTATTCTATTATCTTTCTAAGTTTATAAGAGCAATATTTTAAAAATTGTCCTTATTTTTGGGCCTTTGTCTCACTTCTTTGTATGGCTTTGTCCAGATTTCTTGCTCTGAGGTTGAGAGTTATGACAAATGTGTCAGGGCCATCACAGTCAGCCAGAGACATTTCAAATTATGACATATTTGTTGCACCCCACTCCCCCATGTAGTGACTCTGGATGTGTCGAAGCAAGGCAAGGAGTAGTTATGCAGTGTAAATGTGCAGAGTACCCCCCCCCCATCCAAGGTAGACACAAGTACTAGAGTGGCTTTTCATCTGTCCTTGATTTTTGCAGAGTGGTCTGGTTTCTGTCATATTTTTTGTACTGTTGATTTATGCTTATTACTCAAAGTGCCTGTTGCTCTGTGTTTAAGTAGCAATACTTTAATGACCATCATCAGGTAAGCTTGGCTGAGATCGTAAGATGCAAGTAAGCTTTAATAAGCATATTGTTAAAGAATTGCCAACATTGAAAGCCTTTCTGTTGTTGCCATGTAAAGAATACTTAACTAGATAATGTATAGGCCTCGGGTATTGAAATGCATATGATAGTATTTGTAATAAAGGATAGGATTACATTATTTTAAGAAGCTCATTACACTGGGAGACTTCCAGTCATCTCTGCAGGCTTTACCCGTAAACTAAACAGAATGCCAATTGTGTGGTCCATAACCTGTACAGTAATTCTTTTAAGCAATGTATCTTGAGCTTATTTCTTGTTTGCTTTTCATTTTTTACTTTGATCATGTTTTCCCCATGAAACAAGTAGATAGTTCTCAGGCAGCAGGTCTTTTTTTTTTGGATAAGAAACATTTTTACAAGTGGGGGCATCAGAGATTTCTTCTTTCAGCATGTTACTTGGTACGTTAATAAAGCTGAATATAAATTATAATTAGAACTGCAGTGCAAGAAGTGGTTTGAGTTGAGTGCTGCTTGTTTTTCTTATACTTGATTTTGACTGGCATTCCATTAATGTATTTAAAAAGTAATTTATTTTTTCATGCCTCACAACCTTTTTGTTTACATCTAGATATTAAGTAAGCTGTCATGCAGCCAATGCATTGAAATATTTTTATTCTTCTGCACTTCATTTTGTCTTGATTGGACTCTCATAATGACGGTTTGGCGTCCAGGGTAGTGTATTTAGTTAGTTTTTGTGGTTTTGAGCATAGCTCCTCCCCTTTCTGGTTGGCCACACCCCCTCCCATTGACTCCACCCATTCAGCTGTCGCCTGCAGCCCCCCTTTGATGTGAAGTCACCAGCCACCACTGATCCCATGTGTGAAGTATGGCTTTAAGCTGATGAGAAAAATTGGACTTTTGTTGACTCTGTTAAACTGGTGAGGGACTGAAAGGCATATACCCTACTTCATATCATTAATGTTTAGTAGGACATTTAAAGGGAAAAAATTAAATGTAACTAAAACAATTTTATTGTTATATTTGTATAAATCATTTCATGATGTGAACTGTATTATACATAAAAGTATTTTCAGTGATTGTTGTATGTGGTAAAGATGTTAAAATAAACAAGCACCTTTTTCTATTTTAGTTATAAGAAATGTAGGAATTCCAATGTAAAAAGAGGAGGACATAAACATGTTTAAGATAATATCCAGCAGTAGGGGGAGCTCATCAAGGTGATTTTTGACATAAAGATGTTTACTAGGAAAATAAACTTAAGTGTACTGCTACCACAACAAAGCAAACTAAGTGAGTCTGTAGTAAAGAAAAAGAGTACCTTCAACCCACCCCTATATCCACAGCTAAAAACCTTTGAACAAGTTGTAGAGAAAGAAATCAGAAAAGAATATTCAAAATTCAAATATAAGGCAAATTTAAATCTAAAAGAAAAGAATAGGTTAGTTGAATTAAAGAAGAACAGTGAAATCAGGGTGATGAAACCTGATAAGGGAGGGGGTATTGTTATTATGGATGTGTTAACATACGAAGGTAAAATGAATAATGTCCTAATGGACGCCAACAAATATACATGTATCTGGAAATGAATTTAACATTGCATACAGGAAGGTGGATGTAGTATTAAACGACATGTTACTGGAGGAGTTAATAGACCAGAACACATACAATTATTCAAAAGTGGATAAACCAAGAATTTCCTCAATATTTGGAATACCGAAGGTTCATAAGAATTAGCTGGACCTACCCCTAGGGCTGATCCTTTAGCAAAGTATGTGATATGAAGCTTAAAAAAACTATGGCTAAAAAGGAAAATGATTTTGAGGGATTCTTGGCACTTTTTAAGGAAATGAGAAATGAATTATATTGTGAGAATGTCATTTTTATGACAGTATATGTGGTTGACCTATTCTCTAGTATTCCACACACTGAAGGTATGCAAATACTAAAAGAAGTTATATTTGAGGATGATGAGTTTACACATAATGAACAGTTGGTCTGTTGAAACCTTATGGATCTGATTTTAAAATATAACTTTATATATTTTAGAGGATAATTTTACCAACAATTACAGATAGTGGGGAGGGGAGCAGCATGTGCCCCAACTTATGCTAATCTAATTTTGGCACAAATGGGAAGAAAAATATATACTGAGGTCCATCTATTCTGGTTGTTAGACACTCTACAGAAGGTTTTTGGATGATATATGCATTTTGTGGATAGCCTCCCTAGACAAATTAAAATAATTTATAGTTTTTTTGAGTAATACAACTAAATTTTTGAAATTCACCCACAGCTTTTCCAATGAAAGACTACAATACTTAGATGTCGAAATTTACAATAATAATAATAAATTAAATTCTAAATGTTTTAGAAAGGCCACATTTTCTAACTCCTACCTACACTATGACAGTGCACACTTCTTTCACTACAAAAGGAATATTATAAAGGGACAATACATGTGGGCAAGCAGAATGACCTCTGCTGATGAAGATTTTGAGAAAGAAAGTAATTTACTTGAGATGTTAGTCAGGGAAAGGGATTATCCGACAGAGATGATTCAACAAGTCAGGAAGGAAGTCAATGAAGGTAGGAAGGAAAGATTTAAGCCTATTTTAGGTGAAATATTAACAAGTAATGCAGAACTGGATGAAGGTCATGACGGAGACTTTAGGAAGGGTGTAGTGCTAGAATTTAATGCTAGTGCAGGTCTGGTTAAGAGAATTGTGAAAACAGTGTGGGAAAGGTTTGTAGGGTTTATTGATCTAGGGGACATCGCTAAGGGCACATTAAAGGTCATATACCAAAATTCTCAAAATCTGAAATGCTTGCTAGAGGCTGATCACAAGTATGGTAATGTTGTTAGAAGAAACAAAGGGACCTACAAGTGTGGGTGCTGCTCATAATGTGTCTGTATTGTGAATAAGGAAAAAATATTCTTAGCTAGTAGGAATAAGTGGATAGTTGGAAATGAATTTTCCAATTGTAATTCTGCTGCGTTAGTTTACCTTGCAACTTGTGAAGAATGTGAGTCCTTTTATATAGGGAAAACAGAACGTAAATTAAGGAAAAGGATTTATGTATACTACTACGATATACAAAATAAAAAAAGACAAATGCATTTTTTAAACACTCAAAGGAATGTAAAAATACACACTATTCATTTTTTTGTTTTAGAAGAGGTGAAGAAGGAAATAAGAGCGGGGCTATGGGAAGAAAAAAAATTGAATATAGAGAGTTGTGGTGGCAAATAACATTGCAGGCCACTGTTCCACCTGGATTTAACGAGAATATTTTCATAGCCCCGTTATTAAAAATGAGAGCGGCCACATTGTAACATGGGGAAACATAAAAGCATGTGCACTTAATAGGAGTAAAAAAAATTTTTTTTTATTAATTTTTTTATCAATTATTTATTCTCTACAATAAACATAAAGATGTACTTATATAAATGAGAAATAAGTTAGGTATTAGGTAATGAAGTATTCAGAAAATTCCGCTGTTATGGTTAGAAAATGGGTGTAATTTTAAATTATGGCCACAAGAGGGAGCCATTGTATTATTATTTCACCACTTTGCAAGTTTCATTCACAAAACAAAGCTCAAATAATGTCTTTTAAAACACATTTTAGATATATTTGTCTTGCAAATAAATGTTTTTTAAATCCATTTAAGTTTTTTTTAATAGGTGGAAATTTTCATATTGTTTTTATAGACAATTTTTAATGCATATTATGAATGTATTTGTGAAAAAGTTTTTTGCACATGTATTCCTTAGTGGATATTTTTTCTCATAAGAGGCTATAGGGTAATGAGGGGGAATATATAAATTGTGTAATGTTTATTGTCTGCATCTGATAAAGTCTGTATACCAGGGATGAAAACACAGTGATATTTGTGAAAACGTTTATGTGTTGGTGTGGTTCATATTAAACTTTTGCATCAAAGCTATGGATTGCTGTTTTTTACCCTTCCTGGGTACTTTTCTGGATGATGTTTTTTTCTTACTTTTGTATAGGTGAGTGTCTAGATTAATGTCCTTGACCTAATCTAATAACAAGTTTTTGTGTGTGTGTGTGTGTGTGTGTGAGCATGTGGGCTTTAAAAATAAGAGAATACTGTGAATGTAATGAAAAGTTTTCTTTTAGCAAATAAATGTTTAGTGTGAGTTGAGAATTCTGCAGCTGAGGGCAGCTGTACATTCTATTTTTATGTTTCCATAGAAACAGCTGACTATATGTGTAGGCAATAAATCAAGACTTCGGGCCATTTTCTGCTGAGGCATTCATAAAATTAAAAGGTACAAGGGCAAGCAATTAAGTAAAAAATAAAGTTTGAAATTTTTGGAAGTGAATAAGCAATAGCTGTTATCATGGAACCTAAATACTTCAAATCATTTATTGAAACAGTGTATGATTTGGTTTTATTTGAAGATATCTACTGAACTTTTTCTTAAGACTAAAATGTAATGTTTTTTGAAAGCATTCACTCTGTTTTTCACACCTGGTAGGCAAATAAAGATAAGACAAGAACAGACAACAGTTATTGTAAGTAAGAGCAGAGGCTGTAACATGCACCTTAGCATGGATAACCTTAATTTTAGGTTAAGTAGTGCATTGGGGGGTGCAGCTGCCAGTTTGGGATAATTGTACTTATCAGGAGGATTAAACTTTATTATTTGAAGATGTGCAGATGTGCATGGTTTTATGTGCTTGTTTTAAGCTGATATTAATGATTATGAGAGCATTCTGGGGAGTGTGTGTGTGTGTGTGTGTGTGTGTGTGTGTGTGTGTGTGTGTGTGTGTGTGTGTGTGTTAGGGACATAGGTTCAAATTGAGATGACTGGAAACAACTGTATAAAAGATCAACCTGCCACACATTAGTAGGTACATATAACATAAAAAACTTTAAATAGACATTTTAAAAAGCTGTCATATATAATAGGGTAGAATAATAGCTTCTTTATTTTTGAATGTGAATGGCCACGTGAATATAAACAAAAATGTAAGAGTATTGAATTATATTATGAAATGCAGAGTGGAAATAGCAATGCTACAAGATACACAATTGGAAATAAGTGAGCATGTGAATTTCATGAAGATAGGATTTCTGGGTATATATTCAGCAGAATATCAGGGACAAAGGAAACAGGAAGTATTTAATACTAATTGCTAGAGGAGCTCCAATAGTGATAGGAGAGGTAAAAAAGATAATAATAGCAGATTTGTGGTAGTATGGGGCTACTGGCAAGGGGAGAGGATTACACTGGCATGTATTTACATTCCACCTAAAACTGGTATTATGGAGCTTAAGAGGATTTTAGGACAAATAACCACATTTCAGCAAGGAACATTACTTATAGGTGGGGACTGGAACTTGATTTTCAAAAGTGAGGATGTATCTAGGGCCCTAGAAGGGAAAATATAACAAAAGACAGCAGGTTTCTTAAGAAAGTTATGAAAATATTTGGTATGAAAAATGTGACTTCAATAGTAGGAATTTGGAGGGAATTTACATATTATTCCTCGAGGTACAATAATCAGGCTAGACCAGACAAAAGTTATATTTCCCAGGAACATGTATATTTTGTTGAAAGCTTTGACACACATCCAATAATTATTTCAGGTCATGTGTGAATAAGAACTATGATAAAAATGCAAGGTGATTAAGTTAAAATGATACACTGATAATACCCAACCTTCCTGTTAAAAAGAGTTATTAGGGAAGATAGAAATTTCTTCATAATTTATAGCTTGCAAGTGGGATAAAATGAAAGTGGAGTTTAAAAATGGGGTAGAAATAAAAGAACAAGAGATATGGTTATGAAACAACGGGGATTCTTTAGAGGGGCTGACAAAGTTTAAAGTATTGCAGTATCAAGGAAATCTCACAGAACAAGAAAAGACACAAATGCAGAGTGCTATAAAGAAAATAAGGGAGTATCTGGATATTTATTTCATATTTGTTAACCGGGTTAGTCCAACTGAGCACATGCCCATTTTCAGTGGAGAACCAAGGAGAAAAGCTCCAAGAATATTTTTTATTTACATAATGACACAAATTAGGGAATTAATTAAAAAATACAGCATAATTGTAAACATATACAGAGATACCATAGGAAAATGTAGAAAATACATATGATTTGAGAACACGTACAAAGAAGAGTAGGGAATTTGCAGTCAGGAAAATGTTGAGAGTAAATATATTTGGCCGAGACAGAATGATCAGGTAGGATCCTAACAGGGGCAGGTCCAATTTTTTTGGAAGAAGTGTTCTAGTTCTTTTTTGAAGCTGTTTGTTTGTGTGATGTTTCTCAAGTTTGAGGGGAGGTTGTTCCAGATTTTCATTATAGATGATTTATAAAGGAGATTACCAATGTTCATTTTGGGAGTACCTGTTTCTAGAAGAAGTTTCTCAGAACTGTGGAGAGGATGAGGAGGGGAATAGCAGGTAACTAGATTGGTGGCATTGAGACAGGCAATGGGTTTATTAAGTATGAGATGAGTTAAAAGTAGTTGGGATAGTTTTAGATGATGGGAGAATTCAAGCCACCTTAGCTTATGGAGAGCTATGCAATGGTGGGAAGGATTAGGAACGCTGGCTGCAAATTTGGCAATTTTATTATAGGTTTGTTCTAGCTTGGAGAGTCAGCAGTATTTAAGGTTGGTGAGGACTAGTGATCCATAGAAGAGGCTAGGAAGGAGATAGGCTTGGGCTAGGGTGTGTCTAGACTCAGCAGAGAGGAATTTTGAGTTGCGGTAATGTATGCCGAGTTTTTGGTTAGTATTTTTAATTGCTTGGTGTACATGAAAATCAAAGTTTAGTTGGTCATCAATAGTCATTCCAAGTAGTTTTGTATGAATGTCTACATTTATGAGGGTATGATTTAGTAAACATATAGAGAAGGTAGTCTTAAGGTGGTCATTGTTTTTAGGAAGAAAGAGGAGTAACTTAGTTTTTGGGGGGGTTTAAGATAAGCTGATTATCAATTAGCCATTTTTCAAGAAGAAGGAAAGATTGTTGAGTGAGTTTCTGAAGTTGTAAGATTGAGTTGGAGGATGTAATCAGAGTGGAATCATCAGCATACTGTATGAGGCTAGGGAGGTGGAGGAGTGGAGCTCATTAATAAAGATGCTGAAGAGAAGGGGTCCAAGTATTGAGTCCTGGGGTATGTCTGTGTGCATAGGTAAGAAAGAAGAGCAAGATGATTGCCATCTAACAGAATGTAGCCTGTTTGTAAGCATAGCCGGCATTAGGCACACGTGAAACCCATGGCCGTGGGGAGCCCCCAATTACCTCCCCGCAAATGAGGTTCCCTATTCAGCAGCCGTGGGTTGCCCTGACCGGCGTTGCTCTTCTTCGGCTCAGCTCCTCGTGGACATCCACATAGTCCGGCTTCCTGGACCTTGCCATCACCATGAAAATCGGAACTGTGTTTCCATTTTTTTTTCAGGTCTGCTCGCTGTAACAAGGGATCTATTGGCTGCAGCAGCCTGCGAACTAAGTCCTTGTTTTTTTTTTTTTTTAAAGTAGGAAGTGATGAAGCAAGGACCTGATTGGTCCTTGCAAATCACTTCCTGCACAAACTGCCTTTAAAAAGGTACCTGCAGCTAATAAGGATCACTTCTCTTGTTTTTAAACAGAGGAGTGTTCCTTAGCAGCAGCAGAGTGCAGAGATCGAGCCGGGTTTGGACCAGCGTGAGGGCGGACTACATCAGGAACGGATCAGAGGTGGATTCAAGCCTTTGCAGCAGTCGTGGTCTTTGGATTCTACTCTTTTTAAACTGTCCTTCTAAGGGCAATGTCTCAAAAGGTCTGACAAACTGTCCTTTTAAGGGCAATTTCAAAGGGACTGAGTGGTCTGAGGAAGGCAAGCAGAGCAGGTGAGCCTTCAGTCGTGAAGAGGAAGCAGAGTATTGGAAGCGGCCTTCTGTAGAAAGCATAAAAGGTACGTTTTTGGGTTTAGTTTTAACTTTATTTTTTGTGGGGGGGGTGATTGTTTTTTGTGGATATTTCTTGTGCTAAGAGGTTTGGGGGGTGAGGGCTGTGGTTTCACTAGTTTTATTTTGGTTTTGTGTAAAGTTTTTGTGTTAAGAGGTTTGGGGGGTGAGGGCTGTAGTTGTACCAGTTTTATTTTGGGGCTGTGGTTGTACTAGTTTTATTTTGGTTTTGTGTAGTGTTTTTGTGATTAGAGGATGGTAGGGTTGTGGTTGTTCCAATTTTATATTGGTTTTGTGTAGAGTTTTTGTGCTAAGAGGGTGGGGGGTCAGGTTGTGGTTGTACCAGTTTTATTTTATGTTCGTGCACTGGTGGTAAGAGGATGGGGGGGTGAGGGGCTGTGGTTTTACCAGTTTTTCACTTGTGTGGTGTTCTTGTGCTATGTGGATTAGGGAGGTGGGGACTGGTTTTATCAGTTCTAATTCTCTTTTATGTAGAGTTCTTGTGCTAAGAGGATGGGGGGGGGTGAGGAGTTGTGGTTATACCAGTTTTACTTTACTTATTTTACATTTGTTTACTGGATAGTCTGACTGGGATAGAACCCGTTTTCAATGGAGGCCCAGGGAGAAATGCTTTTTAGTACACAGGTGCTAGAAATATGTAAAATAAGTTTGGTTTATCTGTTTATACAAGGGACAATATAAGGGAATGTGAAATGTAACATACATTTAATTTTGATTGCCCATTGGTTAGGAGAGTGTGTAAGTTAGTTATTTGGGAGAAGAGGATTTTGTTTTAGCAGTATCTATGCTGTATATGTAAAAGGTAGAGAGAATGGGATAGGGGTGATGAAAAGGAGGGGAGATAAATAATGGGACAGAGAAGGATATTGTAGTTGGCTAAAGCAGGGATAGGTGGGCAGTCTTGTGAGATGCTGCTGTCTAAGTCAATAGTCTTAGGCATATGGGGTAAGTGGTGAAGATTAGCTTATTTCAGCCTGGGTTAGGACATGACCTGTTGCATGGTAGATGTAACACAAGTGTACTGATGTCAGCATATTGGAATGTGAGTGCTATGGGTGTGGTGGTATTGAGGTCTATAATCCACTAAATTGAAGTGGATCAAGGATGTAGCCTTGTGAGACTCCTAATGTGAGTGGAAGTAGAGGGGGTAGATACTAGAAACATTGTATGGATGTTTATGACCTTTTGGGTAGCTTTGGAGCCAGTGGAGGGCTAGGGGATCCGATTAAGGTTGACGAGAGTAGTTAGTAGTTTGTTGAGAGACTCTGACAAAGGCCTTTAACAAATTGAGAAAGCCAGATGATACCATCATTTGTAAATTGATGGTGTTGGTATAACTGAGGAGGGCAGTTGCAGCATGAGGCCTGAAGCCATGTTGGGATTTGGCAAGTAAATTATTGGTTGAGAATTAATGCATTCCTCTAGGAGTTCAGGTAGTGGGGGAAGAATTGCTCTTGGCCTATAATTTAAGTTCTGTCAAGTTTCCACCTTTGTGCCAGGGTATAATGTATATTTTCCAGATGGTTGGGATGTGTACTGCTCAGTAATGGGTCTTTAAAAGTATTCAGGATAAAAACTGGCTTCAGCTGCTATGTTTTGAAACTGTTGGTAGATTGTCAACTGAATTTGCAGTAGGTTTTGAGTTTTTTTACAAGTTTGTCAAACACTGTTCTGCTATCTAGGTTTATAGTACTGTTTTACACTATCCCTGATGTTACACCTTGTTCTGCAGTTTTTTTTTGGCTGTTTGAATTGTGCTGAGAGGTTAGGAGGTTGATGGGGCCTGTACGTTGCTTAAAATGCCTAATGTTGAGAGGGTAGTTTGCAGCTGTGAGAATGTTGCTGCTGAAGGCATAGATGTTTTGAATGTATACTAAAGCAAACCCTGTTACACTACTATTGCATATAACTGCAATGTTCTACTCACTGATGCAATGACTGCAACTTTTTTGTTGTCCGTAGTTAATGTGTTGAAAGTTTGGGAGTGTGGTTAAGGCCTGTAAGAATGTTGCAGTGTTCAATGTTTGTCTGGAGCTTTTTTAATGGGGGTCACGTACTGTATAAGGACATTTGTTAATGCTACGCCTATGTTTTTGGTTTTCACTTTATCCAGGATTATTGTGCATCAGCTGGGGGAGGGTGAGAATTCTGCAGAATGTACTGATATCTTAATGCATGCTAATGCAAACAGTGTTCTGCTGTCTAGGTTTATAGTTCTGTTTAAATATCCCTGATGTTACAGCTTGTTCTGCAGTTTTTTGGGTGTTTGAATTATGCTGAGAGGTTAGGAGGTTGATGGGGCCTGAACATTGCTTAAAATGCCTAATGTTGGGAGGGTAGTTAGCTGTGAGAATTTTGCTGCTGAAGGCATAGATGTTTTAAATGTATACTAATGCAAACCCTGTTATGCTACTATTGTATATAACCACAATGTTCTACTCACTGATGCAATGACTGCAATGTTTTCGTTGTCCGTTGTTAATGTGTTGAAAGTTTGGAAGTGTAGTTAGGGCCTGTGAGAATGTTGCAGTGTTCAATGTTTGCCTGGAGCTTTTTTAATGGGGGTCGCGTACTGAATAAGCACATTGTTAATGCTACGCCTATGTTTTTGATTTTCACTTTATCCAGGATTATTGTGCATCGGCTGAGGTGGGTGAGAATTCTGCAGAATGTACTGATATCTTAATGCATGCTAATGCAAACACTGTTCTGCTGTCTAGGTTTATAGTGCTGTTTAAATATTCCTAGTGTAACAGCTTGTTCTGCAGTTATTTTTGGCTGTTTGAATTATGCTATTTGGAGGTTGATGGGGCCTGATATCTTAATACGTGCTAATGTAAACACTGTTCAGCTGTCTAGGTTTACAGTACTGTTTAACTATCCCTGATGTTACGCCTTGTTCTGCAGTTATTATTGGCTGTTTGAATTATGCTCTTTGAAGGTTGAGAGGACTTGTACATTTGTTTACCATGCCTAATGTCAGGAGGGTAGTTAGCAGCTGTGAGAATGTTGCAGAAGGTGTAGATGTTTGAATGTATACTAATGCAAACCCTGTTACGCTACTATTGTGTTTACCAACAATGTACTACTGATGCAATGGCTTAACTTTTTTTTGTTGTCCCTACTTATTGTGTTGAAAGGTTTGGAGTGTGGTTAGGGCCTGTGAGAATGTTGCAATGTCCATTGTTTGCTTGGAGTATTTTTAATAGGGGGTCACGGACTGTAAGCACATTGTTTATGCTACGCCTTTTTGTTTTCACCATCCAGAATTCTGCCTAGACTTGGGGGGGGGGTTAAGAATTCTGCAGAATGTACTGATATCTTAATGCCTGCTAATGCAAACACTGTTCTGCTATCTGTTTATAGTGCTGTTTACCTGTCCTTGATATGCCTTGTTGCAATGACTTCAATTTTTTCGTTGTCAGTAGCTATTGTATTGAGAGTTTGGGAGTGTGGTTAGGGCCTGTGAGAATGTTGCAGTGTCCATTGTTTGCCTGGAGTTTTTTTGTAATGGGGGGGGGGGTCACGGACTATATAAGCACATTGTTAATTTTGTTTTCACTTCATCCAAAATTGTGCCGAGACGGGGGGGGGGGGGGTAAGAATTCCACAGAATGTACTGATGTCTTTAATGCATACTACTGCAAACACTGCTCTGCTATCCAAGTTTTTTGGCTGTCTGAATTATGTTGACAGTTTAGGAGGTTGATGGGGCCTGTGAGAATTGTGTCCAGATGTTTTTGGTTTTTGGCCTGTTCTCTCTCAAAATGATTGCATAGCACAATGTGGAGGGCTGAGGCTACTAACAGAAATGGACTTCTTGTTTCATACCCTCCACGTAATGCATGGTACATTCCCTGGATTTATGCTTTTGTACATGGATCCTGTGCTAAGAGGGGTTGTGGGAATGTCTCCCAATCTGTGTGCCACTTCTACATCCCTCACAAATGAGGTTTTCTAGCAAATCCTTGATTTCACTCCTTTGTTCAACCAATGATTTTGGTTTGTTCAAGTTTGCTAAGAGATTGAGAGATAGTGGGCATGTGTAGTCTGTATTGTACCGTAACATTTGTCTTGCCTCAGTTTGGTGTGTTCCCCTTCAAACTTGTGCCTCTCCTAGTTATTAATTCTTTCAGACTTTAGTCTGAGAGCTTGTAATATCGATCTTTTGCATCATTTGTGGCATCTTCACATGTTTAGAGGATGACAGAGGAAGAATTATGTAGAAAAAGCTGAAGATCACCTCTACTGTTCAATATTTAACATAAAACTGTAACCTGGGCCTCTCATTACTTGTTTGTGCCTACTGGTTAGTCATTCTTCAGTCTTTCTGCCTGAAGTGCAATAGTGACCAATGTCAATGCAAGTCTTTAAGCATTTTTAATAACAGTATGACAGAAAGACTCTGTCTGCATATGTAGTAATTCTGCTTTACTTCCATTCCCAGTTAGAGATGAAGCATACATATTTGTCAGGAGCAGCAAAAGGAAAGCTTCAGCAGCAGAGGAATGAGGATGCAAAGAGACAGGGTTCCATTTTGAAAATTTTCTGTAACTTATCGGAGAGGGGAGATTCAGGAAAAAGCCTGCCTTCAGGACAACACAATGGTTTTGCATTACAGTCTGACCACTGTGAGGCCAGCATCCTTTCACTAGAAAGTGACCACTCTCTTGCGGCTACACCACAGGCTACCTCCTGTGGACCTACAGCCATTACCATGGGTGAAAGCACGGCAGCAAATGTAGATTCACCTGTAGAGGTGTTGCCTGGATCACCAGACTTTGATACAGAAGGAGCCCATACTTTCGTAGTGACAGATGTGGCCTATGACTTGCAGGGAGTGTCAGGTACATCTTTGGAGGATCTAGGGACTTGGCCAGACTTGATTAGGGATGAGTTTAGGGTAGCTGCCATTCAGCATGTACCTGTGCAAGTGGTGTTACCACAGTTCCCAGTCAATGAGCAGAAAAGAAGATTTACATCTGAGAACTATTTCCATGTGCTGCCTAATGGAGAGAGAGCAAAACGCGCCTGGCTGACATATTCGGTCTCAAAGGATGCACTGTTTTGCTTTGCATGCAAATTGTTTGGACATTCTAACCATCTTCTCAGGTCAGGTGGTTACAAAGCATGGAGAGAGAGGTCCAAAGCTTTACACAGCCATGACTGAGCACCAGAGCATACGGCATGCATGATGAAGTGGAAGGAACTGGACAATAGAATAAAGAGTAGGCAGACTATGGATGATAAGAGACAAGCAGTGGTTGAAAAGGAGATAACTCACTGGCATGGTGTGTTAGAACGCATTATTGCTGTTGTCCAGTACTTGGCAGAACGGAACACGGCATTCTCTGGTACAAGTGATGCCCCGAACACCTATGGCAATGGCAATTTCTTAGGTCAAGTGCAACTTTTGTGGCAATTTGACTCTGTCATGGCTGAACATTTGCTTTGTATTCAAAATAAAGAGGTAATGGATCACTATCTTGGGAAGGACATACAGAATGAAGTTATCCAGCTGATTGCAAATGCTATTTTAAGGATCATTGTAGGGAAGGTGAAGGACACTAGGTACTTTTTCTGTGATTCTTGATTGCACGCCAGACATCAGCAATCAAGAGCAAATGACTGTAGTAGTTCGGTATGTGGATATTTCACAGACTGCAGCCACAGTTGAGGAAAATTTTCTGGAATTTGTGCCTGTGAATAATACAACTGGGGTAGGACCTACAGAAGTTCTTCTTCAGACTCTTCAGAATCATCAACTCGACATTAATGACTGTCGAGGACAAGGATACGACAATCGCAGCAACAAGAAGGGGAAACAAGCTGGAGTGCAGGCCCGGATAAAACAGATGAATTCAAGGGCTTTTTATGCGCCGTGTGCCTGCCATAATTTAAATCTTATAGTTAGTGATGGAGCACATTCATCAGTACAGGCAGTGTCATTCTTTGGATGTCTGCAGAACATTTACGTACTCTGTTCTGCATCAACAAGCCAATGGCAGATCTTAAAATGACACACAAATGTCACTGTAAAGCCACAGTCGGAGACTCGCTGGGAATGCAGGATAGACTCTGTCAAGGCAGTAAGATTTCAGTTGAAGGGAGTCATTGAGGCATTACAGGAGATAGGGCAAGCAGTACATACAAATGATGCTGCAACATATCAACAAGAGGACTGTGCTCAGAACGTATGTCATACCAGTTCATTGTATGTTTAGTGGTTTGGCATGATGTGCTGACAGAGGTAAATCATGCAAGCAAAGTTCTGCAGATTCCATCTGTTGATATTTTGACATGTGTCAAAGTGCTGGCATCCACTATGGACCTGCTAAATAATTACAGAGAAATGGAATTTCAACATGCCATGGGCGAAGCCTCCAAGATAGCTTAAGAACTGGATGTTGGCACCACATTTCAAGAAAAGAGACTGAGGAAAGTAAAACGGTTCTTTGACTATGAAGGAGAAGATGAGACTGTAGAGGATCCAGTGGTAAAATTACATGTAGTGTTCTTCAATGTGCTGCTGGACACAACAATCCAATTGTTTACTGACCAGTTTCAGCAGCTTTCAGAGTTTGATAAGGCCTTTGGATTTTTATCAAATATTAAAGCCTTGAGTGATGTTACAGAAGACACACTGCTGCAACACTGCAAGGCTCTAAAAGAACAACTGACTGACAGGATAAGTGGCCACTGTGATACTGATGACTCTGACCTTGGACACGAACTTAAAAGCCTTTCTCGAATGATTAATAATGAATCATCACCACTGACTGTGTTAAATTTCCTTATTCGCAACCACTTGCAAGACATATATATAAATACTTGTTTCACTGCGCATTTATTTGACTGCACCCATTACAGTGGCTACTGCAGAATGCAGCTTTTCTAAGCTGAAACTCATAAAGACATACCTGCATTCGTCAATGAGTCAGGAGAGACTTTCAGGCTTAGCTGTGCTCTCAATTGAGCATGAAATGGGACAAAGTGTATCACATGGCAGCCTCATTGAAGATTTTGTCCGGAAGAAATTTTGTAAGATCCCAGTAAAACTGTAGGTTACGTATGTGCTCATATTTCCTTTCCAGTAATCTTTTATAATGCTGTCAGGCAGTAATTTCAGGTAGTACCTTAGTGTGGCTTGTATGCTGTGTATTCAATTTTTGTTTGCGTACCTCCAACAGGTAGGACCATGAGGATGGAACTAGCAGGATGTTAGGCGAAGGCAGCTAGGACCAGCTGTACTCGTCGGGAGCAGCAGGACTCATGTGGAGTGGCAGGGTAGTGGCAGGACTCGTCAGGATGGTAGGACAGTTGGGAGCGGCAAGACTCATCAGGGGGTTAGGACAGAAGTGCAGGAAGAACAGGCAATTGGCAGCAGTCAGAAGCTGAAGAGGTAAATGCATATGGAAGATAGATGACACTCTGGTCTTCACCTTTTTCTCTCTGGGTTCGAGTCTGCCTGTGTCAGACTTACTAATCCCCATTATTCTCTTGTGCATGGCTTTGAGTCTGCCTCAGGCTCAGTAATCCCCATGTCTCTTTTGTGTGTTTATTTGGGTTTGAGTCTGTCTGCCTCAGGCTCCGTAATCCACATGGCTTTCTTTTGGGTTTGTTTGGGTTAGAGTTGGCCTCAGACTCTGTAATCCCCATGGCTTTCCCTTGTATGTTGTCTGTAATCTTTTCTGTGTCCCATAGCTGTGTTGTGTACATCTGCAGTGTGACTGTTCTGCATGTCAGTAATTGCCTTGAGTGATGCCAGTTTATCTAATGCTGCTTGTTTAAGTCTTGCTACATTGCTGTCATTGTCTTGTGTTTGAGAGTGGTGTCTGTTCAGTTTTCTGGTAGTGCAGACTTAATCTTGTGTGGGTTTATGTTCAGTCATGTAGTAAATTTGTCCTGGTCTTATCTCTGTACTTGTGGGGGTGGGTGCCTCTGTCCTGTGTCTGTGTGGGTGTTAATGTTCAGTCTTGTTGTTTTGCAGTCTTTATCATATGTGGGTGTCTGTCCTGTGTGCAAGTGTCTGTTTTAGTGTGCTTCTGTCCTATGTGCGGGAGTCTGTATCTTTGTGTGTGTCTGTGTAGGAGTCTTTGTGTGGGAGTCTTTGTCTTTGTGTGGGAATCTGTTTTTGTCTCAGTCTGTGTGGGTGTCCATCAATTTGTGTGGGTGTCTGTGTGGGTATCTGTGCAAGTGTCTGTTTTAGTGTGCTTCTGTCCTATGTGAGGGAGCCTGTGTCTTTGTGTGTGTCTGTGTGGGAGTCTTTGTCTTTGTGTGGGAGTCTGTCTTTGTCTCAGTCTGTGTGGGTGTCTGTGTCAATTTGTGTGGGTGTCTGTGTGTCAGTCTGTGTGTGTGTCAGTCTGTGTGTGCGTCATTCTGTGTGTGTGTCATTCTGTGTGTGCGTCAGTCTGTGCATCTGTGTGGGAGTCTGTGTGCGTCTGTCTGTCTGTGTGGCAATCTGTGTGCATCAATCTGTCTGTGTGGGAGTCTGTGTGCATCAGTCTTTTTGTGTGGGAGTCTGTGTGCATCAGTCTGTCTGTGTGAGAGTCTGTGTTTGTGTCTTTGTGTACCTCTTTGGGACTGGCTACCTTGATGCGGTACAGAGGCTTGTTGTAATGTAACAAGATTGCTACTAAATGCCAGTCAGTGTGGGTGTCTTTGTGTACCTCTTTGGGACTGGCTACCTTGATGCGGTACAGAGGCTTGTCATAATGTAACAACATTGCTACTAAATGCCAACTGTAGCTCTCAATCTCATGGCACAAAATCTGGACAAAGCCACAGATAATGGGGTTCCAGCCCCAAAGATCTGGGCACATTTTAAATATTGCTCTTATAAACTGAAAATGTTAGAATAAAAATTCTTACCATGCATGTTCTGAAGGGTATATGAAGTTAAACTGAAATGCCTGTCATTTAATTAATTCAGTCATTAATGATTTGCCACAAAAAATCCAGAAAACTCCAATTTGAGAAACAGACCAAACAAGAGTCACATCTGGACATTCTTTGAAAATCTGGGCAGTTGAGTACACAGTCAATGTCTGCATCTGTGAGTGGCTACCTTGCTGTGACAGATTTGTCCATAATATAACACTGGCACTAAATGCCATTTGGTGTGTGTGTGCAGCTGAGTGGCAACTTTGCTGTGGTACAGGGGTTTCATAATGTCACATTGGTACTAAATGCCAGTCAGTGTGTGCACCTGTGAGTTGCTACCTTGCTGTGTGCACCTGTGAGTCCCTACCTTGCTGTGGTACAGGGGTTTATTGGAATGTAACATTGGTACTAAATGCCAGTCAGTGAGTGTACCTGAGTCGCTATCTTGTTGTGGTACAGGGTTTGTCATAATGTAACATTGGCACTAAATGCCAGTCAGTGTGTGCACACCTGTGAGTAGCTACCTTGCTGTGGTACAGTGGTTTGTCATAATGTAACACTGGTACAAAATGCCAGTCAGTGTGTGCACCTGAGTCGCTACCTTGCTGTGGTACAGGGGTCTGTCTTAATGCAACATTGGTACTAAGTGCCAGTCAGTGTGTGTACCTGTGAGTAGCTACCGTAATGTAGTACATGGGTTTATCTTAATGTAACCTTGCTACTAAATGCCAGTCTGTGGCTTGGCACATCAATTCTTAATGATCTGAATGTAGTGACACTAGTGGTTAAATGGTGCTGGATGAGCTTGACAGGTAAGGGGGTGCAATGGCAATGTGAACACACTTGATGCTCTCTTGAGTAGGGCCCCCAACTTGAACCTTGCTGGGGTCCCTCAAAATGCTAGCACCATCGCTGTTTGTAAGATAACTTGAAAACCATTAGAGAGTTAAACTGGACAGATTAAGATTAGCCAATTTAGTCAAAAGTTTAGGGTGTGATACTGTGTCAAATGCCTTAGATAAGTGAAGGAACAGACATGAGACTAGATTATTGCTGTTTCTAGCATCAGCAATGGTATGGGTGAAAGATAAAGGGGTGTGGAGGTGCTGTGGTGAGGACGGAAACCATGTTGGGTGGGGATGACAAGGTTGTTTTGGGGGAGGAAGTTAAGCATTTGGTTATGAATGCATTTTTCTAGAATCTTAGATAGTGGGGAAAGTAGAGCAATAGGGCTATAATTAGAGGGATCATTAGAGTTACGACCTTTGTGGAGGGGGTTAATTTAGGAGGATTTCCAGATTTTAAGTACAGTAGCTTCTTTGGCAGGATAAAATAAATATAATATGTATAAATATAATATATATATATATATATATATATATATATATATATATATATATTTATATATAAAATGTATAAATATAAAATAAATATAATATGCATGAGTTTAGAAAGGTTGCTGTTATGCAATTTTTTTTGATAACTCCAGAGCCCAAAAACTTTTAGCGAAATGACTTGGGCAACAGAAAGTAGAAGGGGTTGTTGCCACACCTATAATAAGAAAAATAACCAGAGATCCGATAGAAGTATTATAGATACTTTGAAAGTGTTATGAAAATCTGTGCAAAGCAGAGAAATGTAGAAATCAAGAAAGGCCTCAAATGTAAATGTTTATGGAAGATTTAAATATGCCAAAGTTAGAAACAGATGAGGCTCAACAATTAACAGTTAAGATAGGAGGTAATAAGATAAAAATGATTATGTATAATCAATCTGCAGGAAATATTCCAGGAATAGATTGTATTCATAGGTTCATAGGTAGGTACTAGGCTATCTGCCCAAAGGCATTTATGAGCCTAGCTGGAATGTGTTGGCTTACGACACCCCCTTAGATTAGTTCCATGTGCCTCTGTCCAGCAGAGCCATTGAAGTGATCCCCGGGGCATACTTTCTGTTTCCCATCCACTCATCAAGGTTTTTCTTGAAGAGGGTTAGCAAGGAGTTCTGCCTAATGTAGATTGGAATCTTGTTCCAGAGCATAGGAAGTCTCTGGGACAGGAATCTATCCCTCCAGCATGTCTTATTTATTGTTGTGGTGAGGTTTAGATCCCTAGAGCATATGGCTCATGGGGATATGGTTTTCTTTAGGTGGAGCATGCCCATCAATTCTGGGTTGGACATGGCCTTGTATGTCAGGCAGAGATCACCTCTGAGTAGGCGGTATGCAACCGAGTACAGCTGGGGTTTCTTCAGTCGAGCTGCATAGGGCATCTGTTTGAGACCAGTGATCCTCTTGGTGAGGTACTTCTGTGGTCTTTCCAGCTGTTGCAGGTGTCTTGTAAGGTACATTCCAAATGGGGCATTGTACTCTATGATGGGTCTGATGAGTGATGCGTAGAGGGGCACAATGACCTCTTTTGATCTGGATGCAAACCCTTTTGTGATTAGGTGGGCCACATAGAAGGATTTTCTAACCACTTTGGCAATGTGATTGTCAAAGGAGAGGTTACTGTCTACTTGGGTCCCCAGATCCCTTATTATGTCTTCCGTATTTAGGAGGCTACCACCTATGTGGTAGTTTGTGGGTACTATGTTTTTTTCCAAAGGGGATGACTATGCACTTTTTGACATTTAGCTTGAGACCATGGTTTTGACACCAGGTATCTGTCTCAGTGAGACCCTTTTGGAGGATGTCGGTGTCAGCCAGAGAGTCAATTATAGCCCCTAGTTTGCAGTCGTCTGTGAACTTGGCCAACCATAGTCCTTCTGTGCTAGCCTGTACCTCTAAGAAGTATATGCCAAACAGGAGGGATTCTAGGACTGAGCCCTGGGGAATGCCACTTGTAACTGGTTTAGAGTCAGACCTAGCTCCTGCAACTCTTACTATGTGGGTTCTGTCCATGAGCCAGTTGGCAACCCATCTCATGATGTAGGGGTTTATGTTCAGGCTGGTGAGCTTGTCTATAATACCTGAATGGGGGAATGGTGTTGAAGGCCTTTGTGAGGTCTAGGTAGGCTGTGTGGACCACCTTTCCCTCGTCTATAGCCTTGGCAACTGTCTCAAAAAAGTTCACCATGTTTAGGAGGCATGATCTGCCCTTAACAAAGCCGAACTGGGTAGGGTCCAGTGTTTGGAGGTTCCCAATGTCTCTGTTAATGAAATCCATGATGATGCACTCTATAGCCTTGCAGACCAAGCTAGTCAGGTTTATAGGGCAATAGTTCCCGGAGTCTGTTGTGGCTCCACCTTTGTGGAGCAGAATAACCATTGCTGTGCACCAGTCTATGGGCACATAGCCTGTGGAGAGGCTGAGTTTGAACAGTGTGTTTAGGTGAGGGGTTAGTTCATCTTTGAGCTCGTGTAGGATGCAGCCTGGGACACCATCTGGTCCCAATTGATGCTGTATTTGTGGCTTTGGAGAGGGCTGTTTTAACATGAGTGTCTGTGATTTCATGGGCACTACATTCTTCTGGTATGGTTATGGGCCCTTTTGGGGGTGAGAGTGAGATGAAGTTTGCACTGAACCTGTCTGCCAAGATGTTGACGATATCGGTCGGTTCCCATGTATTTTGTGCCATTCTGCACTAACTCCGAGCAGATCTGGGAATTGCCACTTAGATTCGTGACATAGCTAAAGAATGCCTTTTGGTTATCTTAGGTGTCCTTGGCAAGTTTTATTTTGAAGCTAGCCTTGGATGATTTTATGAGGGATCATAGTTTCCTGCTGATGCTGATCAGGGATGTCTTCCCTTCCTGGGATTTTACTATTTTCTGTACTAGTTTCCTCCTTCTATTGTATAGCTTGTTTATGGCAGGGGTCCACCAGACTGGCTTCCTTTTCTTGGAGGAGTGAGTCTTGGTTTTGCTTGGGATAGCATGATCCATGCATTCATGTAGGTGCCCTTAGAGTGCATTTGTAAAGGATTTTTCAGCTTGGACAGTGTTATCCTTTAGCATGGGGGCTTTGAAACTTTCCACCTCGGTCTTAAGTAACATGAAGTTTGCTTTTGAAAAGTTTTTCATGGTGGTTTCTTTGCCCATAAGTGGGGGCGGAATGTGGATATCCAGAGTGATTAGTTTATCGTCAGATCTAACCAGCAAGAGGTTGACCTCTGGTGTGGAACACCGGTCGCCCATGTTGGTGATGACCAGGTCCAATATGTTTTCACCTCTGGTGGGGGTGTTGACCAGTTGATCCAGGATGTTACAGTTTATAAATGCTAGGAAATGTTGGGCAAGGGAGCTAGTACTTGAGTAGTTCTCCCAGTTAATGTTTGAGTAATTAAAATCACTCGATATCAGGGTGTTTAGTAGGACCTTTATGTTTCCCAGTGTTTCCAGAAATGCAGAATGAGGGTCCTGGGACATGGTGGGTGATCTGTAGCAAGATACAATTTGGATTGCAGCTTTGCCCATTTTTAGTTGCACGTGGATTATCTCTGAGGCATTGTGCTGTGCCAATAACCTGGAGGAGTGGGTATCCTTGATGAATATGGATATGCCCCCACCTTTTGTATTTCGGTCTGGGTTTTGTGGCCGAAATGTATGGTATGAGTTGTAGTCTGGTAGTGCTGGGGTGCCCTCTGGAGCCTTAAACCAGGTTTCTGTTACTGTACATATATTGATTTTCTCCATACTGAGGAGTGCCTTGAGTGCATGCATTTTGAGGTTTAGACTTTTGGCAGTGAGTAGCATTACCCTCAGTTTTTTGTTACTTGTGCTATTTACGGCAGTGGGTTTGTCTTTTCAGCCTTGCCTAAAAAAGGCACTATGGGGGTGGCAAGAGCCTTGGCCAGTATTCAAAAGCCTAAGGGTGACAGGTGCAAGCCATCTCTAGCGAAGCAGCGTGGCTTGTCGAGCATATCATCCCAGGCTGACAGACACTGGATCCCCTTTGAATGACACCAGAAGCTTAGCCAATTGTTGAAATTGATAAAAAAAATTTTATACCGTGGTATCATTCTTGGTGAGGGCAGAATGCTACTCAGGGTCAGGGTCATACTTGCCTGGGCTACGTGATCAGAGAGCTCCTCCATGTCTTTTTTCATGTAGTACAGGGAGGTACGGCTCAGGTCATTCACACCAATATGGACAATGACAGAATCGTATTTGTACTTGTTCTGGAGTGACCTGAGTGCTTGTGTTATGTGGCGGATCCTGGCACATGACAGGCAGCTAACAGTAACCTTCTCCTTGCTCAGCCTAGTGAGTGGGACGTCAGTGTGCTTGACTATAGAGTCACCTATTACTAGTGTGTTGGGTATGTTATTTTGCCTTAAGGGCTGTGATTGCATGGCACACTGGTTTTGTGAAGTATGTCTTTCATGGTTTGTGTTGGGGGTGGATGTTGCTTGGATGTCTGCTTTGGAGGTCTCTGTTGGTTTTGTAGATTTTTATTTAGAGCCTCTGAGTATGTTTTCATGTATTTATGTGTGTATTTTGCCAGTGCTGGTTTCATAGGTCTATGTGAGACTGGTGGTGTGATGCAGGTAATTCCCTTCTCCTCTTGATTGCCTGGTTGAGAGAGCTTAGCCTCCAATTTGGCTGTAGAATTGCATCTCTTGCATGTATTAGTGTTTGGTGTGTTTCTGTGTACATGTGGCAGTTGTAACATTGCCTCAAAATGCCCAGATTTGCCAGTTGGACTGAAAGTACACCTGAAACTGCCCTTTGGACATTACTGGAAAGGTACAGTGAATTGTTTTACTGATTGGCTGGTGAGGTCAAATAGAGAGCCTTGTCCTTCTCTACCGTATAGGGGGGTCTAGTGGTAAGGTTTATTAGTGCTTGCTATGAGGTTTCAGCAAGTGCTGGGCTGAGAAGTGATTGGTTTGAGTGCTTAAGTTGAAAGTTTGTCTAGTTCCAAGGGAAAAATTGAAGAGCAGACTTTGTGGAGCCAGGAATAGTTATACCCCAGCTAATCGGCGCTGCCCGGTGTGCAATACCTCGCTATAATGCGGGTTTTATAGCAGGGAAATGAAAGAGATAGAAATTAGCCCGAAATTGCCAATAAACTACTAATTTCTGGGCTGAAACCACTCCTCCAGGGACAGATAGGCTGCTCAAAGCTCCCCTCTCTCACATGTGAACAGAGAAACTTCCTTCTATCCAAGTAAGGTATGGGTAAACACAGAAACTTGTATCATAGCCCTGAATTCAGCACTAACCTGAAAACTGGACTATACTAGCTTAGAAAGGTGGGAAAACAAGTATATCTTTTTGGTTTTTGTTTTTTTTTTTTTCAGAAAATAAAGCAGATACAATCAAAAAACACTTTAAATGCACAGAAATGGCTATCATACTTGAGTGTGTAGCCTAAAACAGTTAAACAGGTAATTTAAACGCAAAAATGACTTTGTTAAAGTGCGGATAGTAAAATAAGTACAATATGTAGCTAAAACAAGCTTTTTAAATCACAGAAACTCTAAATAAAATTGGTGTTTTAGGTGGAATTCACTAAAGGCAGCAAGAAAATGCAGAAAAATGATAATCACTCCAAAGTCTCTCTTTTGTCTCACTGCTGCTATAGAACTCTGCAGGGCACAAGGCAGGAACTTGCTGAGCTGTATACAAGTGAAAAAAAAACTCACAAATGCGGGTTTTATAGCAGGGAAATGAAAGAGATAGAAATTAGCCCGAAATGGCCAATAAACTACTAATTTCTGGGCTGAAACCACTCCTCCAGGGACAGATAGGCTGCTCATAGCTCCCCTCTCTCACATGTGAACAGAGAAACTTCCTTCTATCCAAGTGAGGTATGGGTAAACACAGAAACTTGTAACACAGCCCTAAATTCAGCACTAACCTGAAAACTGGACTATACTAGCTTAGAAAGGCGGGAAGACAAGTATATCTTTTTGTTTTTTGTTTTTTTTGTTTTTTCAGAAAATAAAGCAGATACAATCAAAAAATACTTTAAATGCACAGAAATGGCTATCATACTTGAGTGTGTAGCCTAAAACAGTTAAACAGGTAATTTAAACACAAAAATGACTTTGTTAAAGTGCGGATAGTAAAATAAGTACAATATGTAGCTAAAACAAGCTTTTTAAATCACAGAAACTCTAAATAAAATTGGTGTTTTAGGTGGAATTCGCTAAAAGCAGCAAGAAAATGCAGAAAAATGATACTTAATCACTCCAAAGTCTCTCTTTTGTCTCACTGCTGCTATAGAACTCTGCAGGGCACAAGGCAGGAGCTTGCTGAGCTGTATACAAGTGAAAAAAACCTCACAAATGCGGGTTTTATAGCAAGGAAATGAAAGAAAGAAATTAGCCCAAAATGGCCAATAAACTACTAATTTCTGGGATGAAACCACTCTTCCAGGGACAGATAGGTTGCTCAAAGCTCCCCTCTCTCACAGGTGAACAGAGAAACTTCCTTCTATCCAACTAAGGTATGGGCAAACACAGAAACTTGTAACACAGCCCTGAATTCAGCACTGACCTGAAAACTGGACTATACTAGCTTATAAAGCCAGGGAAACAAGTATATATTTTTGTTTTTTTCAGAAAATAAAGCAGATACAATCAAAAAACACTTTAAATGCACAGTAATGGCTATCCCACTTGAGTGTGTAGCCTACAACAGTTAAACAGGTAATTTAAACACAAAAACGACTTTGTTAAAGTGCGGACAGTAAAATAAGTACAATATGTAGCTAAAACAAGCTTTTTAAATCACAGAAATGCTAAAAAAATGGCGTTTTAGGCAGAATTCGTTAAATGCAGCAAGACAAAGCAGAAAAATTATACTTAATCACCCCAAAGTCTCTCTTTTGTCTCTCTGCTGCTGTAGAACTCTGCAGGGCACCAGGCAGGAGCTTGCTGAGCTGTATACAAGTGCAAAAACCTCGCAAATGAGGGTTTTATAGCAGGGGAATGAAAGAGATAGAAAATAGCCCAAAATGGCCAATAAACCAGCCAGGCCAGGTGAACAGAGAAACTTCCTTCTATCCAAGTAAGGTATGGGCAAACACAGAAACTTGTAACACAGCCCTGAATTCAATACTAACCTGAAAACTGGACTATACTAGCTTAGAAAGTCAGGAAAACAAGTGTATCTATATATTTTTTTCAAAAAATAAAGCAGACACAATCAAAAAAAGTTTAAATGCACAAAAAAGGCTATCACACTTGAGTGTGTAGCCTACAACAGTTAAACAGGTAATTTAAACAGAAAAACAACTTTGTTAAAGTGCAGGCAGTAAAATAAGTAAAATATGTAGCTGAAACAAGCTTTTTAAATCACAGAAACTCTAACAAATTGGCGTTTTAGGCAGAATTAGCTAAAGGCAGCAAGAGAAGTTTGGAAGCTAGGAGGGAAGAACGTGATAAACGTCAAGAAGAGATTTTTAATGTATTTGAAAAGGAAGGGAAGCTCCAACATCCTGGAAGAAAGCTGTGGTGGTTGTAATACTTAAAGATGGTAAAGTGCTATCAGATCCAGCTTCATGTAGGACCATTTCAGTTTTAAATCATGATTATAAACCACTTATGTGATATAAACCACTTATGATGATAGTTATACCAAAAAATACACGTGATGTGTAATGTTTGTAACTGAGAACATGGAAATATAGTTTGTTTTATTTTATATAAAGGTATGCTTGTCTATGTCTTGAGTGATATAATTCAATAAAGGTGTTAAAAATATATGGATTGCACATTAAACATAAATTAAAACCTGCTGGTAGTAGTGCACTTTGCATTCATACAGAAGCTTAGTTATTCCAAGAATTTGAGCAACATCAATTATTCCTATGGCATTGTGTTAGGAATACAGATATTAAAGCATAGACAAAGGGTAGACATCAATACAAATTTCAAACCATAGACAAAGTACAGATTTTTGAAATCATATGTATAGTAGGAAAGTAAGTGACTAAGTTTGTTAACCATAATATCACAACTAACAAAGTAAAATCTTTTGGGAAAAGTCTCAGCAAATAGCAAAAGTTTAATAATTTATCCTAATGTTGTGGCAATAGTGCCAAATAGTTTCTTTATGAGTGTTACACATGCCACTGCAAAGCCATGTTACATAGGTGATAATTCATTGTTTTCCTATAGAAATAATATAAGCTGGTTATCTACAAATGTTCCATAATTTCTGAAAGGGAAACCTTACTTCTTGCCCCTGGATAGTTTGTTGATACTCGGAATGTCAGTCCTAAAAGATCACTGGCATCCTGTCATGGTAACTAGATGAATAATAATAATTAAGACACTGGCCAGGTTTGACACAATTAACCTGCCCATTGAAATAGCCTTGATAGACAGCTATTTGCAACCATCAGATCAAGAACATCAGATGAAGCTTTGGCTGAGCAGCACTCTGTGGTCAAATAATGCAGTCAATGAGGTATAGGCCATGGTTTCAATGTAATGAAGGTTACAGCTCCAATAATAAGAAAGGTAAAGACAATGAAATAGAAAAGTGTGCCTGCAGAGGCACAAGCTCAGTGAATCATTTTATTGCTGTGGCCAGGTAAGAAATGGCACCCAGGATCTTCTAACAAGCAGGATTTATGGGAGACTGTATAACCTTGGGAGAGATCAGATTGGGGACCTGATTAAATCCTTAACAGTAACATATTCTGGCAGGAGGATTCTTGGAAAACATTTTCACTGACCTCCAGGTATGTCATGAAATCTAGGCAGTTCATAATTTTTCACTGGAAATATCGTGGCAAAAATGTTATACTAAGTACGTTTCCAGGTAGTACTTCTTAAAATTAAAGAATTGCTGCTGGAGAAAAGGTAGATCAGGTTAACATATTTTGCCAATGAAAAAAATAGAATTCTTTAAAATAAGTTAATAGAAATTTAGGAATATTTTACCTCAAATGGTGATTTTTAGATGCTCTGATGTGTTTTAGAAGTTTTAGAAGTTAGAAACTGACTTAAACATTTTTTTTTGTCTCTTATACTTTTAGTAACTCAAAGAGCTATTACTAGAAATAAAAAAAACTTCTAGGGAGATGTTCCATGATTGAAATTTATACAGCATTGATGGCTATACAAACCAGACAAGAAAATATAAATAAATGATTATTGTAGTTGGTCTGTGTAGATAATAATTACTATATGGGCACCAGATTTGGGTGACCTCATCATCTTTGTTAGCTGAAACAAATGCTATGGTTAGGATATTCTCCTCTCCATAGGACAGCCCCTTTCGAAAGGCTGGTGTTAATAATAGGGCAAATCACATGAACTTTAATTTCTTATATAGAAAAATATTATTTCCTGCATCAGGAGATGTTACGTTATCTGATGGTGTACACCCAAAAGGAGCTCAAGTGGGTAAACCGAGACAGAAACCCCAAATCCAATGAATAAAAAAACCCTTAACATTAAATATCATATTCAGATCACATGACATAGTTCAATGCATTAAACATGTTAATTCATACACTGAACTAGTAAGAGAGAATTCTTTTAGAATACATTTGTAGAAATGTGACTGTAGGAATATGGTATGTATAGCTATTTGTCAATTATATCCATCATTTTATACCGGAAAATTTACTAGGAAATTAAAGGAAATGATATGTTAGCATATGTTTTATATTAAGAGAAAGGTTAATACAAATGTCCCTTACAAATACCAATTAGAAAAAGGTGGTATGCATTATTTTAATTTTGGTGTTTTGCAATGTTTGTATGAAAATTTAAGAGGAGGAGATTCAAAAATAAAAACTGAATATGCTGAATATAAGTGGATAGCAATGCCTAGGGCAGATGTACTTCCTGGACTGAATGGCATCTATAATTATAAAACCTGCATAACTTAAGTAGTATAGGTGGCAATTTACACCATTTTGTTTTAATTTGTATTATTTACTTTAATTAACAACGTTTAATGCAATGAATTGTCATGTGATCTTAATAAGGTATTTAATCAGGCATTTTGGAGTTATTTTTCAGAAATAATGGAATAAGCACTTTTGTATGAAAGCTTATATATTTTATTTATTTTGTGACTTTAATAAACTGTCCCTGGGATTCATAAAGGTTACCACTAAGTGTGCACTTAGTACACACTTCCTGTATTCAGAAACATCCCTGCCACATTGCTTGTGCTGTCTATTCACTCAGAAAGGCTACAATAAGTGTACACTTAGTGTAGACTTAGTGGTTCCTCATCTGGTTTATTTTTTGTTCAGATTGTCTGAAAACAAAATATATATTTTTTAGAGGTTCATAGGTAAGTACTAGGCTAGGTAAGTACTAAGTACTAGCCTATCTTTGCAGGCCATTTTAAGCCTAGCCACTTTCCCTTTTTATGCCCAAAAGAACCTATCCCATTTGGTTATAGATTGGCCTTACCCATCTCATGGTCAATAACTATATATCACCCATAATGAGAATAACTGGGATAATACCATTGATAATTTAAGGGGACCCACACATGGGATAAAGCACTTAGGAGCTGCATCTGTCCATTAGTAGTACAGGAGGCAGTACTGGGGAAGATTTTCTATCTCCCGTTCATAGATCTCAGCTGTGCTTGAAAATGGACAGGTGTAATTTTCTTTTTTTTTTATTTTTTTTTATTTTACATTTGTTAACTGGGAAAGTCCAACTTGGAATGAAGCCAATTTTCAGCAGAGGCCCAGGGAGAAATGCTCCAGACGCATGTCTTTATAATGTGGGAGGAAACCAGAGCACCTGGAGGAAACCCACACGAACACAGGGAGGACATGCAGACTCCGCCTAAAAGGCACCCTAGCCAAAAATCAAACCAGAGAACCTCTTGCTGTGAGGTGACAATGCTACCTCTGAACCACTGCACCATCCTATGTGGGTAAGGAGTCTGTTTGATAGCAGCTGCATCCTCTGTGAAATATACCTCTCCCTCCAAACCATTCTGGTGATATTGCAGAAAAGGTTTAAATCCATAGACCAAGTATTTCTTATGCCATTTGACTTGCTGATGTGCAATAAATCTGTCAGTATTGGATCAGAGGATGCCTTGTATGCCAGGCACAGGTCAACTCTTAGCAGTCTCTACGATACTGAGTACAGTGAAAGGGCTTTGAGTCAGTCCATGTAGAACATGTTGATTAGGTCTTGTATCCTTTTAGTAAGGTGTCTCATTGGGTATTCTAGTTGTTGCAAGTGTCTGGACACATACATGACAAAGGGGGCAATATATTCAATAACTAGCCTAATGAAGGCTCAGTAAAATGAAACAATGACATCCCTAGATCTGGACACAATCTCTTTTTTTATAAGCTGTGCAATACACAAGGACTTTCTTATAACAAAAGACACAAGTTGGTCAATAGTTAGATCACTGTCCACATAAGTTCACAAATTCCTTACAAATGGATCAGGTATTAGGGACGTATTGTCAATGTGATAGTTACCAAGGGTAGAAGACTTTAAAAAGGATACAGTAACACATATTTTGGCATTAAGTTTCAGACCATGATTATGACACCAGTTATTTATTTGTGCACAGCCGGCCTTAGGCATAAGCGAACTAGGCGACCGCCTAGGGCGCCGTACAGGCCGGCCTCGTAAAGGGCGTAATTTGTGGTTATTTATCTATTTATTTTAATTAATTTACTTTTCTTAATAAGAAACAATAATTTTTTCTTAATAAGAAAAGTAAATTAATTAAAATAGATAAACCATAGGGTGCCGGAATTGTAGGGCGAGGAGGGGGAAGCTAGCATCCCTCCCACTTTTACAGCTGCAAGTTGGCCAGGGCTGGAGGCTTTGAGAATTAAAAAAAAAAAAACTTCACTCCATGGTAGTGGAGTCTTCTCCTTTAAGTAGAAACATGCATGCATCACATCCACACACGCCAACGTGGATGTAAAGACGTTCTAAAGTTGCACGTGGAAATTAAGCTAGCACTTTAAGATGAGGGTTACTTCCATGTGTACATGTGTGGCTATTCAGATTAAAAAGAACTGAAAGTAAGGGTATGTGTGTGTCTGTGTAGTTTAAACTGGGCTACTGTATGTAAGAGAAATCGTGTGTGTATGGAATTTTAATTAGTCGTTCTGTTGGTATGAGAGATAAAGTACATGTGTTACTATGTGAAAGAGTAGGTATGTGTGTATAAGAGAGAAGGTGGTTTCTGTGTGTTGATTGAGAGATTAGGTGTGTGGAATTTAAACTAGTTGGTAGTTGTGTAATTGTATGAAAGAGAAGGTATGTGTGTTGCTATGTGAAAGAGTAGCTGTGTGTGTGTGTGTGTGTGTGTGTGTGTGTGTGCACACATGCAACATACCTCTCAACTGTCCTCATAAAATGTGCAGTTCTGTGGTAAATCACATTACCAAAGTCACCTAAATAATGATATATGTATGTATGTACGTATGTGTCTATATATATATATATATATATATATATATATATATATATATATATATATATATATGGGATCCGTACAGATGCTTGACTGCATCTTTCACCGAATTCCAAATTGGTGAGTATACTTGCGCGAAAGTGCTGTTCACCGAAGCAGCACTTTTGCATAAGTACGCTTGTTGTTCCGGTTGTACTACAGTGCAGTAAGGTGAAAATTCCTTTTTCCCCACTATAGTGTGACCTCGGAGTGAGAATATTAAAGTAGGGGTGGTGTGGGGGCTTGCCCCCCTGTATTCAAGTAGATTTTTTTTTTAACATACTTTAACGAAAGCACTTTTTCGATGAAAGCGCTTTCATTAAAGTGTGTTCGGTGGTAATGGATTCAGGATTTTGAACATTTGTTCAAAAGTCCTAGATCCATAACTATATATATATATATATATATATATATATATATAACTTTCAGACTTCATATCCTTCAGAAATGCAAGTTAACACTAATCCTGTTGTTCTAGCAGCTTTAAGTTAAAAAAGTGTAATATTTAAAATCTATCCCTATTTTTATGGTCATTGCATCCACATCATGTCCAGATTTCTTGCAGTAAGGTTGAGAGGTATGCTTATTCAGGTCATGAGGTTTTTTATTATTTTTGTTTTGTTTGCTCTTTGCTCACTGGGGTAGTACCACTAGGCCTGTACCCTCTTTTCAGGAGTAGACCCTTATGGTATTCCGAGTGAGTAGGAGAAATATGGCCCAGACACCAATGACCTTCACTAAGTCATTTCTTGATAAGTGTTGTAGGTTCTTTTATATTCCCCTGAGTTACAAGTAACTTTGATAGATAGAACTTCACTGAGTTTCAGCTTTTGGACTGCTCTTTCTTGTTTGCATCCATTCTACTGTCTGTGGCTTGGGCTCATGCCCAGAAAGACTGCCAATTTCTTCTTCTTGTGAACAATGGCATTTTCTGTCAGCATTAAAAAAAAAAAACTTTAGTGATCCCTATCTTGAAGAAGTCTACTTTAACATCTTATAAGTAGG